>NC_137920.1:11859750-11864750 GCF_963457725.1 Sprattus sprattus
GTGTGTGTGTGTGTGTGTTTACCGTCGGCCTCATCCACTCCACGCCTCTGGTCTTGGCGGAGCGCGGCGCCAGCTCCTTGAAGCCCAGCGACGGAGGCTCGGCGAGGAAGCAGGGGTCCTCGAAGAGGCTGCCGGCCTCCAGGCACTCCTGCCGCAGGGCCTGGAAGTCCTGGCCCAGGAAGAGCACCGCCTGCTGCTGCGTGGAGCCCATGCCCTCGGCCTGCTCACGCTCGTGCTGGATCCGCGTGGAGATGCCCGCAGACGGGTACATGCTGGACGAGAGAGATGGAGGGGGAGGTGAGCGAGGAGAAGAGAGAGTGTGTGTGTGTGTGTGTGTTTCTTTGAAAAAACTGAGAGGTATATATACACTCGTGAGGGTGTGTGAGTGTGTGTGTGTTAGCATTACATTGTATGTGTGTGTGTGTTCTCTGTGTGTGTGTTTGTGTGTATGTGTGTGTGTGTGTGTGTGTGTGTGTGTGTAAATGTGAATGAAAACACACAGGGGTATATACTGGAGAGAGGGGGGGAGGGTGGGGAGTGGGGCTATGTGTGTTATATGGGGAAATATGGAGAGAGACAACTGATGTGTGTGTGTGTGTGTGTGTGTGTGTGTGTGTGTGTGTGTGTGTGTGTGTGTGTATATATACAGTACCAGTCAACTTTCATTTTTTTGATAAGTGTTTTCTTTACTTTTATTATTTCCTACATTGTAGATTAATACTGACGAAGAACACCCATGTAGAACATAATAAAAGTAAAAAATGAAAGGTGTGTCCAAACTTTTGACTGGTACTGTATATCCTGTTTTACTTTTGTTTAACTACAGTCAGACAGACGTGTTACAAAGGTCATCTGTGTCTCATCTGTGTCTCATCTAAGTCGTACAGTGTGCATGAGAGCAAACTATTTTTCTCATTTGTTAATCATCACCAGTACTTTATTTTTACACACTGGTTATGAGAACTTCCTTCTGTGCGAGTGAATGAGTGATTGTGTTGGGGTGTGTCTGTGTGTGTGTGTGTGTGTGTAAGGGTGTGTGTATGTGTGGGGGGTGCAAGCCACTTACATGCTCAGTGTGTGTGCTACTTTGTATAGAAGTGAGTATCTCTCAGCATATTCATTGTGTGTGTGTGTGTGTGTGTGTGTGTGTGTGTGTGTGTGTGTGTGTGTGTGTGTCTATCTGTTAATGAGTGTGTGTAAGAGCTGGGTGTGGAGTTACGGGCACTCGTCACACAAATAGCCCCAGACTCTTCTCGTCAGCACGGCACTCCATCTCCCTTCAGCTGCATATCAGGCTAACACTAATAGCACTTAGAGCTAGCAGGCTAATCCTAACCCTAGGCACTTAGCGCTAGCAGGCTAACCCTCACCCTAGGCACTTAGAGCTAGCAGGCTGACCCTCACCCTAGGCACTTATAGCTAGCCGGCTAACCCTAACCCTAGGCAATTAGAGCTAGCAGGCTGACCCTCACCCTAGGCACTTAGCGCTAGCAGGCTAACCCTAACCCTAGGCACTTAGCGCTAGAAGGCTAACCCTCACCCTAGGGCCTAGGCCATTAGAGCTAGCAGGGCCGACAGTCATTCAGACTATAAGGGGCCATTCATATCAACACCAACCTACTGTCACTTAGAACCAGGCCTTTCAATGTTTCCTTGTAAGTGTGCCGGCTATATCTTTGGTAAACTGACTTTAAATGTCCTTTACTGAAATCATGGGACTTATGTATGACATGAGGTGAGTTTGTAATAATAAGGGGCCTTGCTTGCCCCAGAGAGCTTTTGTTGCTTGACCCTTGTGGTGTTTGTAACCTTCTCCGGTGCTGTGAAAAGCTGCAGTCTCTCACCTATGTTGCCTGATTGTTTTTTACCTGACATTAAACTGTTTTTAAACTACTATAAAATGATTTGCAGCCTCTTACTGTAATGCCACAGGAAAGACTGAAATATTTCACAGTGAGATGACAGGTAGATTAAGTTGTACCATAATATTGCGACTCAAGCTGACTCGTCTGTAAATGTAGCTTAACACACAGCTCTCTAGGTAACAGTACACAACAAAGCAGGAAAGAAGAAGAGGGTTTTCATCATTCGCAAATGCCTTGAAGCAACACAGCTGTCTAGGCTACTCATCCCATGTGTGTATGTCTGTGTGTGTGTGTATGTCTGTGTGTATGTCTGTGTGTGTGTGTATGTCTGTGTGTGTGTCTATGTCTGTGTGTGTGCCTATGTCTGTGTGTGCGTGTGTGTGTGAAACAAGCGAAGAAAGTGAAATGACTGTGTATTATGTCTGTTCACTGGTCTCTACTGGGTCTCAAATGCTTTGAAGCAACACAGCTGTCTAGGCTACTCATCCCTGGCACCAAGACGCCATCCAGACCTCTCAAATCAAATTAGCCTCATGAAGCCTCCATGCTGGTCTCACGTTCTGGTTTGGCTGCAACGTCATTATCCCAGTAGAGAGCAACCATCGGGGAGGCAACTCATCGGCATCCATGGAGGGGAGCAAAGTGCAGTAATTTGGTGCAGTATGGTGTACTGCTGATGGTCCATTAGATGATGGACTCTCTGGGGTTTTACACACAACGCTTAAAAGGTTTTTGGCAAGGCCCTACCCTTCAATGCATATTCATATGCATGCAATCACACACGCGCACACACACACACACACACACACACACACACACACACACACACACACAAAGAAAACCCTCAAATAATCAATTACTACAGGAAATTACTTCTGTCAGTGTTAGGAAAGCTCAAATCTCTTTCCACCAATTACTGCAGACAGACACAGCCACACAAACAGAAACACACACACACTCACACACACACACACACACACACACACACACACACAGACACACAGACCCACACACACACACACACACTCACACAGACAGACACACACACACACACACACAGGTAGAAATGCATTTGTAAACAAACCCACATCTCCAGGCATCTGAGTGAGGAACAGTGGACAGTAGCAATGACAAGGTCACAGCACAGCCAGCCACTCTGACATGTTAGCTCACGTTAGGGTCAACTCACACTGCATTAGGAAAGCAAACCACACACACTGGGTCGGAAAATGGATCTTAGGCTGTTCTGGGACCCACCCGTCAGTACAGATCTGGGCTAGTAGGTGAGTGAGTGAGTGAGTGAGTGGTGTGAGAAGGGGGAGGACAGGCAACTGGGGAGTTTTGTTAGAGAGGAGGAAGTGAGTTAGTGTTGTACCTTCAGGTCCTTACAGTGAAGGGGCGGCAGGCTTGAAGGAACAAAAAACGGGGAAAAAAGTCACATGATCCATTTTCAAAAACACAAGCAACATTCCCATAAGCCTCTGCTTCTTTCACGACATCCAAAACCTTCAGCGAAGCGTTTCTGGCTTTTCTGACAGACAAACACAGGCAGGCTGTCACTCAAAACAAGTTACCATGACTCTTGGCAGAATCCTGAGGGTGAACCGGGTTCCGTTTCGGAACTGTCCATTGTGACATCGTCTATTGTTGCATTATGAGCAGAAACGGAGCACTCATGCTGTTTGAAAGATCCAGAACTGAGTTAAGCTCAGAGCTGGGACTGGAACATGCCATGCACAACGCATAGCAAAAGGTCACTATGACACAGCTGTCCAGGCATCAGTCATATGTGATCAGTACATGTGCACAAGCACACACACACATACACACCTGAGCCTCTTTCACTGTTATTTTGTGTGTGTGTGTTTGTGTACATGTACGTGTACGTGTACGCAGTGGTGTAGACCAGGCTATACGCAGGTATACAGAGTATACCCACTTATTTTTCAGTCAGCATTGCGTATACCAACTTCTCAAAACAGGGCGTTTATTCTGTGATGTATGGGCTGCTTAAAAGTGAATACCCACTTCTCCAGGGACCACTACACCACTGCGTGTACGTGTACGTGTGCGTATGTCTGGGTGTGTGTGTGTGTGTGTGTGTGTGTGTGTGTGTGTGTGTGTGAGTGAGTGAGTGAGTGAGTGAGAGTGTGAGAGAGAGAGAGAGAGAGAGAGAGAGAGAGAGAGACATACATACACACCTCTGTCTCCTTCATTGTTATTCTGTGTTTGTGTGTGTCTGAGAGAGAGATAAACTTTATCCCTTTCATTGTTATTCTGTGTGTGTGTGTGTGTGTGTGTGTGTGTGTGTGTGTGTGTGTGTGTGTTTATGTGTAGGGGTGACAGGCAAAGGCATGTCACATTCCAGACAAAGGTCCCACCTCCACATCCCTCTAATCTAGACTCCCCTGATGACCCGCTCACTCCCCCCTCCGCTCAGCTGATTCCGCTCACGCCCCCCTCTGCTCAGCTGGTCCAGGACCTGTGCATAATTAGCTCCCCACTCCTGCTGCTAATGGAAGCACTCCCACACTCACCATCACAAACAGGAAATACGTCAGTCTAATGTCTCCAATTGTTTTCCATGGTTGTGATGGGTGTGTGTATTTAGGTGTATGTGTGTTTGTGTGTCTGTCTGTGTGTTTGTATGTGTGAGCTCTCACACTCACCATCACAAACAGGAGTCATGGTTCCAAGCCAGTCCCAGCCTCATTAATGATATAATACCTGCTCACATCATCAGTGGCGCCACCACACTGATGGTACGGAGCGGGATGTGTTACCTCAGACACTCTGGTACGGAACTGGCCCGGTGGACTCCCGCTCTCGCTGAACTTAATAGTTCCTTCAAATGCTTCAACTCTTCCACTTGCATCCTGTTAGATTGGTTATTGTTTCTTTGAGGTCTCATGGTAATATGCTGAGACTGAGAAATATGCTGTATTAACCTGTGATGTCCTACAAGTAACGACACATTAAGGGAAACACTTCCACAGCCGTCAAAAGCAGTAAAGACAACGGTATTGATCTTGTGTGTACCTTTCGCTTAATGTGACTCTTTTAAATGGATCAGCAGAAACGCATCCGTCGGCACTTAAGCAAAGATGCAGAGATAGGATGGCAGACTGACGGCCT
>NC_137920.1:11877250-11879750 GCF_963457725.1 Sprattus sprattus
GCTGGTTGTATAGCTATAGTTGCTAAACTGCATTGAGGACAACACAAGCATAATGCATGTTAGAAGAGCTTTCGACACAGACACTGCCATGTCGACTCGAACCTTCTTCTCGGAGATCTAAACTGTTGTAGGGGGATGTTTTACTGTAAAGTATGAGTGTTTAAATCGTTGAGTAACTCAACTTGTACTGTCCTCGTTGAGGTGTGTTAACTCCAACTAGAGGAGCGAGTCCTCTTAGAGCTAACATTATCCTAATAGCATTAACATCCATATTGTAACATTATAACTTCGTTTTCCACCATGAAATTAACATACTAATGAGTTAACTTAGTTATAACAACGATGTAATACGTACAGCGATGCTTCTGCTGGGGAATCAACATGTAAGAAGCAATTTCTCTTGTGTAATGACCGTCTGCACCCTTTATCAACCTGCTGTTTCTAAACTATTCTAACCTATTTTACCTGCCTACTCAACCTCAAAAATACAAACGTCCAAATATAAGTAGATAGATAGATAGATAGATAGATGGATAGGCTAATTATTGATCCCGAAGTATGGATAAGACTGAAATTGTACACTTTGCAAGGGAATTCAAATGAAATGCCTGGAGGCAGAACTCAACTCATTTATCTGAATTTTCAGACAACATAGCCCAACAGCTGTCAAACACCATATAGAATATATGACAGACCATAAATATATTGTTTCCGCCCGGTTTCGAACCGGGGACCTTTCGCGTGTGAGGCGAACGTGATAACCACTACACTACGGAAACTTGTTGTCATTTGACACCCGTGCTCAGCCTAGAAACCAGGGAGGGGGTGGGGTGGTCTTCCGACAGTAAGAAGACTGAACTGAGCTGAAGCCACCGCAGCTTGATCCAAGCAAAATTTAGCCTACTAGCAATTATGACACACCTAAGCAATCATACACATTATGGCGATGTGATTTTATAATAAGTCCCTGTGAAATGAACTTGCTGCAGAAAAGGAAAACCTGTTTCCGCCCGGTCTCGAACCGGGGACCTTTCGCGTGTTAGGCGAACGTGATAACCACTACACTACGGAAACCTGATGCCAATGTTCTTAGAACGTGAGTAGACCCCTTGAAGTCTCCACATACATTGCCTACACAACCATAAAAAAGTGAGTTTTTAAGATAACAAAATAGGACATTGTGTTGGTGACCTTTGACCTTACCCATCACTCCAGGCTCCTGTCCACTCCACCTGACCCCAGGGGTTACGCATTCGCACCAGCTTTTCCTGACGTCCACGGTAGTTCACCTAACACACACACACACAGAAACACACACACACACACACAGAAACACACACACACACACACAGAAACACACACACACACACATGAATGCACAAATGAGCATACAGGATACTAACCAAGCATTTCAAATGTGATACTGTTTGTGTGTGTGTGTGAACATGTCTGTGTGTCAGATGCAGATCATGTGTGTGTGTGTGTCTGTGTGTGTGTGTGTGTGTGTGTGTGTGTGTGTGAGTGTGTATGTGTGTGTGTGTGTGTGTGTGTGTGTGTGTGTGTGTGTGTGTGTGTGTGTGTGTGTGTGTGTGTGTGAGTGTGTGTGTGTGTGTGTGTGTGTGTGTGTGTGTGTGTGTGTGTGTGTAAGATGTTCTCTGACCTCCGTGACCCCTGTGAGTGAGTATGCGTGGCCTTTCACCAACTTCTGACGGGTAACAGCCTCGGAATCTGCAGCGCTGGTGATCTGAGACAAACAATGCACAAATAACAGTGTAAACAACAACAACACAAACACATCAATAAATCATCCAGTGTGGCTTCTGTCCAACAACACTGAACATCACAAATGTTACACATGACGTATCCCTTTCTTCACATCTATAGATATATATATATTTTTAATTTCAAATACTAATATTTTAGTAAATTAGTTTTGAGTTTAGTTTAAATATAATCATAGTTTTGGTATTTGGTGTTGTAACTTTGTCTGGGAATTCCCTGCCCCTTCACTGCATTCCATTTGTTCAGTTGGTCTGGCCAACTCTCAACGGCGCTCCACTTCAGCCACCTGATTGGACAGTCCTTTAACCAATCAGACCAACGATACTATACAACGATACAACGATCGGTAATAAAGCAAACACATATTTTTTCTGTATGAATTGTTCCAGGGCAAGTTTCTGTTCTGTTTTCACAGAAAACTTGCCTTATCGAAGTTTTGCGGTGCTTCGGCGGCCACCATGTCCAATGTTTAAAAACTCTCCGTGCAGTAGATTTTGTAACGTAGCCATGGTAAGTTTAAATCCGCCAATGGCGCGCCAGGTAGCCAAAAGCCAGTTTGTGATTGGCTCCAAGGATTCTGGAAATCTTGAAATGAACGGGTATGCAAACTTGGCCAGACCCAGTTCTGAGGCAAAATCAATTTGGCCGGAAGAAGTGGGGCGGGACTTCCCAGACTAGTTGTAACTACTATTACTATTAGAATCAGATCTTTTAGTAA
>NC_137920.1:11884750-11889750 GCF_963457725.1 Sprattus sprattus
CCCTCCCCTTCCATGTGGCATGTCTCCACCCGTCTGCCACTTCATTCTCTCTGCTCTCTATCCTTGTCGTTCACTCTCCAATCATCTCTCTAACCTTGTCGTTCACTCTCCAATCATCTATCTAACGTTGTCGTACACTCTCTATTAATTTGGACTGATTTAGCCCTCCTACTCAGCTTCCACATGATGAGCAGAGAGGGAAATGAAGTAAATTCACTTTATCTATGTCTGTGTCTCTTTCTCCCTCTCTCTCTCTCTCTCTGTCTACCCCCCCCCCCCCTCTCTCTCTGGCTCCTTTTCATTCTCTCTCTCTATCTCTCTCTGTCTCCCCCTCTCTCCCTTCTCTCTCTCTCTCTCTCTGCGTGCCACTACTGAAGGCCAGAGTTTCTACAGGCTGCCTTAATTCCCTCTTCTTAACCACACACATTCTTTCACATCGCCCCACCCCCTACTTCCATTTCCTCCAAAAAAACACAGAAGCTGCCAATTTCCCCTTTGTTTTATGTGTGTGTGTGTGTGTGTGTGTGTGTGTGTGTGTGTGTGTGTGTGTGTGTGTGTGTGTGAATCAGGTGGTTTACATTACAGGATTGTGGCTTTAAAAAACACGCCCCAAAACACAGAGAGGCCTGTGGGGGCTTTAAACAGGCTCAGTAGTAAACACTGGCATTGTCTAACATAAAGACATTCACAATATATACGCAACTCTACCTCCATCCTCTACTCTCTCTATTCTTCTCTCTCTCTCTCTCTGGCACTCTCTTTTCTGATTCTCTTTTTTCTCTTGTCTCTCTTTCTCTCTCACACATACCCACAGACACACGCTCAAAGGAAACCCTGCTATTCAATAACTGAATTACTATTGTCTAACGTAGGGGGTAGTAACTCACAAGCCCTTCAGTCTTAGCATCTCCCTATTTGTTAACCTCATCCCAGTGAACCTTCAGTACCCCTACACTGGACTGGTCTCCTATGCAGGCCACCTGTATAAGTGACAGATTCTTACTGCTAAACACATGAGCGCAGTCCCACTCCCACAAGCCTGCATTTGGTCCTTCACAATCAATAATATCAGGGTACAAAGTACTACAGCCCAATAATCATTGCTAATACTTATAATAGCTAACCTGATTGTTGATGTCCACCAACAGGGAGGTGACCTCTGTTGCCATGGTTACTGTGAACACTCACGGCTCATCATGTAAAGACATGGATATGCCTTCTATGGGACGTAGAACATGCCTACGCTAGTTAGCAGCACACTCGGCACTGAATCTGGTTCTAGTAAGCAGCACACTCTGGATTGGATCCTGTTCTAGATAGCAGCACACTCTGGATTGGATCCAGTTCTAGATAGCAGCACACTCTGCACTGGATCCCGTACTAGATAGCAGCACACTCTGCACTGGATCCCGTTCTAGATAGCAGCACACTCTGCACTGGATCCCGTTCTAGATAGCAGCACACTCTGCACTGGATCCCGTTCTAGATAGCAGTACACTCTGGATTGGATCCAGTTCTAGATAGCAGCACACTCTGCACTGGATCCCGTACTAGATAGCAGCACACTCTGCACTGGATCCCGTTCTAGATAGCAGCACACTCTGCACTGGATCCCGTTCTAGATAGCAGCACACTCTGCACTGGATCCCGTACTATATAGCAGTACACTCTGGATTGGATCCCGTACTAGATAGCAGCACACTCTGCACTGGATCCCGTACTATATAGCAGTACACTCTGGATTGGATCCCGTACTAGATAGCAGTACACTCTGGATTGGATCCCGTACTAGATAGCAGTACACTCTGGATTGGATCCCGTACTATATAGCAGTACACTCTGGATTGGATCCCGTACTAGATAGCAGCACACTCTGCACTGGATCCCGTACTATATAGCAGTACACTCTGGACTGGATCCCGTACTATATAGCAGTACACTCTGCACTGGATCCCGTACTATATAGCAGTACACTCTGGACTGGATCCCGTACTATATAGCAGCACACTCTGCACTGGATCCCGTACTATATAGCAGTACACTCTGGACTGGATCCCGTACTATATAGCAGTACACTCTGGATTGGATCCCGTACTAGATAGCAGCACACTCTGCACTGGATCCCGTTCTAGATAGCAGCACACTCTGCACTGGATCCCGTTCTAGATAGCAGCACACTCTGCACTGGATCCCGTACTATATAGCAGCACACTCTGCACTGGATCCCGTACTAGATAGCAGTACACTCTGGATTGGATCCCGTACTAGATAGCAGTACACTCTGGATTGGATCCGGTTCAAATCCGGCCTGGTTTTGGCGTCAGGTCTAGTGTTAACTGCTCTCTGGGGCAGCTGCTGTTGCAGGGGGCGGGACTTACCGAGACCTCCCTGACAGATGTCAGTCCTGGTGGCTCCGCCCACAATGAACTGTGGACTGGAACAGAGCTCCTGGTAGATAACATACAGAAGAGATTAGTTCATTATAATGTTTTTAGCTATTTTAACATATTTTTATAGATTCATTTGCTTGATTTATTTTGTTGTGTGGAACAGCTCTCCTGATAGATAACACACATAAGTGGTCAGTTATATCATCTATAAAGTGAAGTTCAAAAGTTAAATCGATGAACTGTGGACTGGAACAGAGCTCCTGAGAAAGATAACATACAGAAGTGATTAGTTCATTACAATTACAATCAAGTTAATCTATAATTATTTGCATATTTTTATAGATTTATTTGCTTGCAAAGTGACGTATTGGTGAAGTTAAATTAAATTTTGTATTTGCTTGATTTCATTGTTAATTGCTTTGTTAATGGAAAGTGATTCCAACACCATTTACCGTCACCATTTCCATCACCGTTTACTCTTTCACGCTGTACACACACACACACACACACACACGCACACACACACACACACACACACACACACACACACACACACACACACACACACACACACACACACACACACACACACGTCTTTCCACAATTATGGCACAAACCAGACTAACACCCAACCACACACACACCACACACATGTGTGTGCATGCCTGTGTTAATGTGTGTGTGTCTGTGTGTATGCATGCCTGTGCGTGTGTGTGTGTGTGTGCCTTTGTGTGCCTGTGTGTGCTTGTGTGTGCTTGTGTGTGCCTGTGAGTGCGTGTATACACATGTGTGTGTGCTGTGCACAGACTATCTGAGGCAGCATCCAGGCTAATAATCCTAATAATGAGCACTGTGACTCATTGCACCGTGTTATTCTCAGCATGGGGCGCAATAAGAAGGCGACACCTTCACTATCACTGGGCAGCAAGATTGTTCTTCAGTGTATGTTTCGTCCATCTGTGTCTGCTCATGGAACCATAGTTACTGACATTCTAGAACAGATAATTGTCCGTTACATGACACCATAGTAACTGAACATTCTGGAACAGACTTGGTCCATTTCTGGTAAAGACCTGGAGGATTCAGGTCTGCTGCAGACTGGTTAGAGTGGCACACATACACATGCATAGAGGCATGGAGGGCGATGAGTCAGAGACCAGAAGAATGAGCCCCAGGCACCTTCTGAAAATGAACGGCAACATGAACACACCAGTATAGTGCCACTCTTAAACAGCAAAACACTTTTTTCTATTACATCGAGTGAGCTGGCCATTACCCTGAACAAAAATCCCAATCTATGTCATCAATACGATCACTAGTTAGGTCAACAGTTAAGCTATATCCACACTCAAATTGTTTACATTTGCCACTATCAGAAGGGGCCCTGCTGTCAAAACTTCCACTACAACTTCATTCCTGGAAGATACCCATAGTGGGTGGAGCTTTTTAGTCTGGATTGCGCAACAAGAACTTTTAAGGCTTTTATTTGGGCCTGTGTTGTACAACACGCAGCTAACAAGACATTCCGGAGCCAAGCTCAAGTTGATTACAGTATGTCTGAAAAGAAGGCTGTTCTGTCCCTGTGACGAGCAGGCAGGCAGGGAGCGCCGACCTATGGAGAGAAGCAGTTGCTACTATTCACGGGAACCGTGGAATGTTATGGAACCACGTTCCCGTAATTTTTCGAAACAGTTAGGCTAAACAAACTTAAACAAAGTGTCCAAAACTTTCTTGTCCAAAACTTTCTTACTGACTCTGATTTTATAAGCGTAAGTACATATGTCCTGCCTGTTCAGACACGCCCCAAAAGAGTTGCAATCTCACGAAACTTGGAACACTGGCCAGCAAATGAGGCTAACTGCGAGGAATAGACAGACACACAAGTAGTTTGAGATCTACAGTCAACAATTTACGAATAATCTTAACGTTGAGTGCGCGTTGTGTTGAGTGTGTGTGTGTGTGTGTGTGTGTGTGTGTGTGTGTGTGTGTGTGTGTGTGCGGGCGCGCGTGCATGCGCAAGCGGCACATCAACCCCATCCTTAATGAAAACCAGAAATGCATGTAACGTTATGTAAGACATTTGATTTTTACTCTTGCAAAAACAACTTACTCCTGGTCTTTTCCAAACGACGCCCCTAGTTTTGGACGAATTGGGCCCGAGCTCGTTGAAACCCAAAGACTCGGGTGCGGCTGAGAAAGTTGGATCAGTGAAAAGTTTCCCTTGGCTCAAGCACTGGCTCCTTAAGACTTCAAAGTCCTGGTTCGAGTACTTCACGGCGTTGCTGTTAGTCCCAAACCCTGCTGCCAGGGCTCGCTTCTTGGCCAGGTTCGATGCCACTCCTGCCATGGTGTTTCAAGGTTGAAACGTACAAAAAAAAGTTATTCTTTCTCTCCCTCTGGACAGTTCAAGTAGGCAACGTCCTCCGCGAAACAAACCAGAACAAGGATAGAGCGCACAGATGCGGTGACTCTGGAGTAAGTAAACTTTGGATACTCTCCGCCCCAGGCGTGGTCTCTTGTTGTCATGAGCTGGCTCGCTCCAACTGACATCGAACAGGAAGAACTGAAGGATGTGCGACTGTAAATTACACAAGTTATGTTTGGAGGTTG
>NC_137920.1:11892250-11924750 GCF_963457725.1 Sprattus sprattus
ACCTTTGCAAGCTCAGGTTTCCTTTAGGGTGAGATGTTCCTATGGGGCAGAGGTGTGTGTGTGTGTGTGTGTGTGTGTGTGTGTGTGTGTGTGTGTGTGTGTTAATGTGTGTATGCATGTATATACTGTATGTATGTGTGTATGTATATACTGTATGTATGTATGTATGTATGTATGTATGTATGTATGTATGTATGTATGTATGTATGTCTGTATGTATGTATGTAAGCGCTACACCAACTCAGACTTGTCAGCAAGAGTAAACTATACCCTAGTATAATAGTAAACTCCAGTGACACACCCAGTGTCAACACTCCTTAATAATTCATGCAGTCTGGCCCGGGGTGATGAAGCAGGGAGGGAAACACCTGCAGACACCCCGCTACCTCAGAATAATAAGGTTCTATCTGCGTTCAGGTCAGTTTTGAGGTATTGAGGTTTAAAGTTTTAGCATTGCATTTACCAAAACTGACAAATGGGGCACATTTTTCAGAATAAAACACTCACATTTTTTTTTTTTTTTTTTAAACACCTTAAATAATGTTCATAAATTATGCCAGAATAGGAATATGTAAATAACTCAATTTTGACAAAAATGTCAGATAGAACCTTATTATTCTAGGGTAGCGACCCACTGCTGGACACACAGTAACACACTCAAGAGGACTCTTACAGGGCCAGCGTCTGCTGACCCTACACACTTACAGATAGAGCAGCATGGGGAAATACAAAAACACACACAAACATACACTCACACACACACGCACACAGACACACACATACACGCACAAAGATCAATGCAGAAATAATTATCACATTGGGCTATGCAGCAATAAACATGTACATTTGTGTGTCAGGCTCAAGCGAGAAAATGTCATACACAACCTTCGCAATCACGCCTGGCCATGTTAGTAATGTTTTCATGAGGCTTTATGCTGCGTTAAATGTGTATGTGTTTGTCTGTGTCTGTGTCTGTGTCTGTGTCTGTGTGTGTGTGCTCTCTTGGATGTCGTCTCCACAGTCTAACTCCTCTCACGCTGGTGTGTGTCACTGCTTCTCTCACACAGGAGATCTGCACAAATCCGCAGTTTATTGTGGGAGGAGCCAAGAGGACTGACATCTGCCAAGGAGCCCTGGGTGAGTGTGAGCTCATCAGGTTCTAGAGTCTCCAATGTCTCAGGGAGCCCTCCTCGTAGAACAGCTGAGTTTGTATCACACCCCTCCTAGTGCCAGCACTGACCCGTGGTGCATGGGCGTGTTTAGAGTGTCCTGGGTTCTAGGTGTCAGATGTACTGCCTCAGCCTCAGCTCATCAGGTCCACAAATCAGCTCATTAGGTTCTATAGTCACAAATGTCCATGGGTCCTCAAATCAGCTCATCAGGGTCGATAGCCTCAAATGTCATTAGGTCCACAAATCAACTTTGTCCTACATGCCAACAGTGCGAACACACCGCTAGAACTAGGACCCGGTTGGCTGATGCAGAAAGATGCTGCCAACCACTGTAACAAACAGGGACCAGACCGACGCTTTCACAGTACTCATATTGACTCTACTGCAAATATACAAACCATGTCCTTGAGCTTTAGTTGCAGAGTAGAACTACCTACCTATCTACGTCCCAACACATTTCTCATTAATATCACATACCACGAACTGTATAAATAAAAAAAATTCACACACACACACTTACACACACACACACACACACACACACACTCAAAACCCGCACACTTGCAGTGATGTCCACTTAGATAATGATGTTTGTCTCTCTAGCACAGACACACATGTGCTCACATATAACCTCATGCTTTCTCACACTGTATGCACACAAACACACACACACACACACACACACACGCACACACACACGCACACACACGCACACACACACACACGCACAGACACACACACACACACACACGCACACACACACACACACACACACACACACACACACACACACACACACACACACACACACACACACACACACACACACACACACACACACACACACACACACACACTCATTACTCAACCTCTAAGTGTTTGGTTTCCGTGATGTGCTCCCTGTTGGCAAACACAGAACAGTCGGGACCAGCACACTCCACCCACCCAGTCACCACTGATCCTGGAACTCTAGGACCGGCACCACGCCCTCCTCGTAGAACAGCTGAGTTTGTATCACACCCCTCCCAGTGCCAGCACTGACCCGTGGTGCATGGGCGTGTTTAGAGTGTCCTGGGTTCTAGGTGCCAGATGTACTGCCTCAGCCTCAGCCTCAGCCTCAGCCTTACTGTTGTAACGTTCTCTCAGAGTAAATTCAGTCAATTTTCCTTCCTGACTTGTGTGTTCGTTCTCAGTTAACCCTTTGAGGAGTATGATCACAAATCTGTAAATGGAATGTTGCCATTTGTACGTCATAATGATCTCAAGTCATCGTTATGAGTGGTAGTTAATGTAAATTGTAGATCTGTACAGTACAATTATTGAATGACTAAACTAAAAAAAAGAAAAAAAACTCACTCCAAAAGGTGATTCAGCCTCAGCTGGAGCTGAAAAGCAGAATATGGAGATAAAGGGTGAAGTAGAACAAGGCCTGTATTTGTGTCTCTCTGATCAGGGCCACGTTATGTCCACTGTAGGCCGAATGTGCAAGCAGGGAAGGTTCACATACAAGGGGTCACACTGAACCAAACCAAATTACCTAACCTAATTATGGTGTTTAAGCACTTAAAGGTCACCTGCTCCAGGTGAGGCTCGAACTCACAACCTCGGCATTGCTCATCTTGTACTGCCTTATAAGTACCGTGCGCTAACCGATTGCGCCACTGGAGCCCTTAATGGGTGTAGAATGGGTATAATTTTATTTAATTTTTTTAGTCATGAACCCTTTTGGCGTAGTATGTACTGTATTGTAAGGCTTGAATGTATGGATAGCTTTCAGTGTTCACCCTTGAGCGCACATACCCCTTTCTTACAGATGCACAGTTCCGTTGTAGAGAAACTCACTCATACACACTCAGATTGAGACAGAAGCACACACACACACACACACACACAAATATTAGTTTGGGCTCTTGTATGTGACTGGCTCACTGAAACAGGTAGTTTGATTTTAAGTTTGGGAGAGATATAAAGTGTCCCAGCCCCGGTGTCTTTCCCACTGGTTTCCTATTCTAACCCTAAGCAGTTTGGGAGACACCAACAATCCCTGTGGGCTCCAGTGACAGAGTGGTGTGGGCAGGTAGAGCCTTGTGTTAGAGGCTCTGCTCCTCATGTTACCATAGGTTCGAAATCTCAGTTTAGACTCCCCTCCTAAAAATGTCTGTTCTTAACCCCTTCTAACAATTTGTGTCCTAACCCTAACGGTGCAAACCCATGCCACCGTTGTGAGCGACGCGATTTCTAAACCCAATGCATTTCAACGGGACCCAGTCCATTGTGACGTAGATGAGCGATCTGAGCGACGCGATAGATGAAAATTCGAACATGTTGAAACTTATGCAAATGAGGAGCGATTTTTCCCGGCAGCGGCCAATGAGATTGTTTGGTGTAGTCTTTGACGGTTTGAAAATTGTAGGACTGTATGCTATTTCCACACGCTTCACCACGGCCACTCAAAGCGATGGAATTCGGTCACATCGCGTTGCGTCGCTGGCATGGGTTTGCACCATAACCGGTTTGGGGGACACTAACAGTCCCAATAGGGTCCAGTAACACAGTGGTGTAATCTGATAGAGCAGGTTGTCAGTAGGTCTGCCCTTCACATCAGGACTGGCTCAAAATCAGTTCACATGCCCTTTACGTATTTAATTATTATGTTTTGTTTGTTTTTCGTGCACTTATATTACATGAACTTTAAACCCCAAAATATGAAGCCAAATAAGGGGAGTGGCCCATGAAGTATATATTATTACATTAATTATCTATTTATTTATGTATATAAAAACATGTGATCTCTCTTTAGGTGTGGTTCCCACACACAGAGAACTAGACTATGTACTAGACGGTGTTCTATTTTCCCATGGTCATTTTTTTGTTGTTAAGCTTTTAACAGTAAGTTCAGGTCTATCAAATCAACGCAAAAAGAATACATTTGAAAACCAAAAACCAGGTCCTTGGTACTGTGAATAAATTCTCTGTCAGTGAAGAAATATACCCTACTAGATTCATGTTGCTAGGCGACTGGTAAACACTGGTCAGTCAATAACCTAAAAGCAAACATGAGGACTGAACTGCGATTGTGGATTTGCTCCTTGGTGACTCCTTGCTCCTTCACAAAATCATAACTGTGTTGGGGTTTGTCCTGTATCAGACATGTGTGGAGCTCACCGACAATGCCTCTTTGATGTTGCTAGGTGACTGCTGGTTGCTGGCGGCGATTGCCTCCCTGACTCTGGATAAGGACATCCTTGCCCGCGTGGTTCCCCAGGATCAGAGTTTCCAGGACAACTACGCTGGCATCTTTCACTTCCAGGTCAGTTTCTTGTTTACACATTTTACATTTACACTGATGGCACACTGCCCTGGTTTGTTTTGACACCGTTCTGAAACCGGATATACTGTAGAGTTAGAAGTAGATGTCCAAGATGGTGGATCGTGTGTGCCATAAACCATTCAACAGTATGCATGTGTGACTCTCATCTGGCAGTGACAAGTGATCAAACCTCTTATTTTTGCACTCATAACTATTATGGTATGTAACTGGAGGCTTACATTCAGACTTGGTTTCAGTCATAAGCCTGTTCCCTCGATTATACCAATTGAAGTGTTTCTGCACCTAAAGGTCACCTGCTCCAGGTGAGGCTGGAACTCACAACCTCGGCATTGCTCAGCCTGTACTGCCATATAAGTACCGCGCGCTAACCGATTGCGCCACTGGAGCCCATAGCATGAACAGTACAGGCATTAACTCGATGTGTCCCTCATCACCCTTAGGATAATGACAGGAAGGACAAGGACACGAACACGATATTACCAAATTGGTTTGGCTCAGCGCTCATTGAGGGAGAACCGGGGCTACACTCGACGTGACACTCATCACCCTTAGTGAACCGGGGCTACAACAGTTAGGGCAGCGAACATACCAGACACGTTTCTAAAAACGTGACGCTAGCAAAACCATTGTTCCCTATGGTACGGTGCGCCTTTCGTGAGTGCCTTTAATGCTCCGAGCATCGCGTTTTAGTAGCGTATTTTAGGTGCGCATAAAAGTTCAAATATTTTCAACTTTTCAGCACAAGCACAGCTCATCAATGTCACACTCGAGGAACTATAAAATTCGAAATCAACAATTATTCAAACACCAATAGTTTGTATTACGTTTGATTGCCTGGTAGCGCACGCAGCCCCGCTTCACAGGTGCACCAGGCTGTTTTAGCCACCGCACTTTGCCAAGGCGTTTTTGAAGCGTCTGGCAGATTACACCAGGTGTTAGTCTTAAGCTAACGTTTTCTCCATGACGATTTCGGTCACACTGAACCAAACCAACGTGATAATGGTGTTTTTGCACTTAAAGGTCACCTGCTCCAGGTGAGGCTCCAACTCACAACCTCGGCATTGCTCAGCCTGTACTGCCATATAAGTACCGCGCGCTAACCGATTGCGCCACTGGAGCCCATAGATTGAACATTACAGGCAGATTTTTTTCTCGACGTGTCCCTCATCACCCTTAGGATAAGGACAGGAAGGACAAGGACACGAACACCACATTACCATTTACATTGGTGTGGCTTAGTTCTCTTTGAGGGAGAACCGGGGCTCCACTCGACGTGACTCATCACCCTTGGAGAACCGGGACTATGACAGTTAGTGGGTTCTAGAGTGAGTTGTGCTTTAGGACAGGAGAGCCAAAGCTAGAGGCGTTGGCGTGACTCACTTACTGTCAGGTGCATGAGGCCCCCACAGACTATCCTTCCACACTCATTAAGCTGGAGGAGATTACACCAGGTGTTAGTCTCAGGCTTACATCGGGAACATTTTCTCTCCATGAGGACACCGGTCACAACCATAGTTATGGGATTTTAGCACCTAAAGGTCACCTGCTCCAGGTGAGGCTCGAACTCACAACCTCGGCATTGCTCATCCTGTACTGCCTTATAAGTACCGTGCGCTAACCGATTGCGCCACTGGAGCCCATAGCATGAAGATTACAGGCAGATTTTTTTTTTCTTGGCCATGAACACCTTTGGTGTAGTATAGCCTCACTGACTCTGGATGAGGACATCCTGGATCAGAGTGTCCAGAACAACTACACTAGCATCTTTCACTTCCAGGTCAGTTTCTTTGACCTCTCAGAGGACAGCTGATACTTGGGGGGGCTCCTCCCTGACCCAGATCAGGTTCAGTTCTCTTTTGGTTTCCCGCTCTTGCGTGTTCACCTTTTCTCCGCCACGCGTTGCGTCTTTCTACGTTTTTTAGGTGCGCTTAAAAGTTGAACTATTCTCAACTTTCCAGAGCAAGGCAGGGAGGCGCACCGCTCATCAATGTCACGCTTGGCCCTGGAAGCCAATCAGATCAAGCAACAGGTTTACCGTTTTTTTCTTGTTTTGATGCTGGTAGATGTGGTATGAACGGTACTTTACAAACGAAAACGGCGATGGCAAATATAGATGAAACCTTAATTTAAGCGGTATTTAACTACATGAACTATACAATTAAAAACCAACAATTATTCAAACACCAATAGTTTTTATTACGTTTGATCACCTGGTTGCGCACGCAGCCCCGCTTCACAGGTGCACCAGGCTGTTTTGGCCGCCGCACTTTGCCAAGGCGTTTTTGAAGCGTCTGCGCCTGTAGAAAGGCGTCCTGGTGTGTTCGGACCCTTAGAGAACCGGGGCTATAACCGTTAGTGGGTTCTAGAGTGAGTTGTGCTTTAGGACAATACAGCTAGAGCTAGAGTAGTCGTGACTCACTCACTATTCCAGGTGCACGAGGCCCTCACGCACCTGCCTCATAAAACCAATGTGATAATGGTGTTTTTGCACTTAAAGGTCACCTGCTCCAGGTGAGGCTCAAACTCACAACCTTGACATTGCTCAGCCTGTACTGCCATATAAGTACCGCGCGCTAACCGCTTGCGCCACTGGAGCACATACAGCCGTGGAAAAAATTAAGAGACCACTTCAAAATTATCAGTTTCTCTGGTTTTACTATTTATTGGTAGGTGTTAAAGTAAAATGTAAATTTTTGTTTTATTCTATAACCTACTGGCAACATTCCTACCACATTTCAAATAAAAATATTGTCATTTAGATCATTTATTTGCAGAAAAATGACAATTGGTCAAAATAGCAAAAAAGATGCAGTATCTTCAGATCTCGAATAATGCAAAGGAAACAACCTCATATTCATTTTTAAACTACACAATACTAATGCTTTAACTTAGGAAGAGTTCAGAAATCAATATTTGGCCTTGATTTAAAATCACAACTTTCATGTGTCTTGGCATGCTCTCCACCAGTCTTTCACATTGCCGTTGGGTGACTTTATGCTACTCCTGGCGCAAGAATTCAAGCAGCTCGGCTTCTTTTCATGGCTTGTGACCATCCATCTTCCTCTTGATCACATTTCAGAGGTTTTTTTATGGGATTTAGGTCTCGAAATTGGGCTGGCCATGACAGGGTCCTGATCTGGTGGTACTCCATCCACACCTTTACTGGCCTGGCTGTGTGGCATGGAGCATTGCCCTGCTGGAAAAAAAAATTCTCAGAGTTGGGGAACATTGTCAGAGCAAAAGGAAGCAAGTTTTTCTTCCGGGACAACGTTGTACTTTGCCTGGCTGAGGTTTGTAAAAGACCATAAGGATTGAACCAAAGCGGACTGGAGGTTCTTCTAAGTTCGTCTTCTCTGATGAGTCCAATTTCACAGTAGGTGCAAGACTCTGTGGCTTGTAGGCCTCTCCAGGTCTCCGTCTAACCATCAGACGACCATGTGTTGGGCAAAGCTGAAAATTGGACTCATCAGAGAAGACGAACTTAGGGACCTCCAGTCAGCTTAGCTTCAATCCTTATGGTCTTTTACAAAAGTATATTTGGTCTTTTTGTATATAAAAACATAATGGGTAGATTTTTACTTTTGCCATGAACCTTTTTGGTGTAGTATTGCCTCCCTCTCTGAACCATGTGGTTTCCCTGGATCAGAGTTTCCAGGACAACTATGTTGGCATCTTTCACTTCCAGGTCAGTTTCTTTGACCTCTCAGAGGACACCTGATGCTGCAGAGGTCTCCTCCCTGACCCAGATCAGGGTCAGTTCTCTTTCGGGTCAACTTACACGACGTGTCCCTCATCAACCTTAGGATACCCATAGGAGTCCCCAAAACTCAAGATGATGGAAGCGCAAGCTGACTGTTAAGACTAGTGAGATCAGGGTTAATGCAGGCCCAGCTTCAAATGGCTCCTACAAGTTGGGCTCCCCCTTTCCTTGTGGCTCAGTGCTCATTGAGGGAGAACCTGGGCTCCACTCGATGTGTCACTCATCACCCTTAGTGAACCGGGGCTCCAACAGTTAGGGCGTGAACATACCAGACGCATTTCTAAAAACGTGACACTAGCAAAACCATTTTTCCCTATGGTACGGCGCGCCTTTCATGAGTGCCTTTAATGCTCCGAGCATCGCGTTTTAGTAGCGTATTTTAGGCGCACATAACTTTAAATATTCTCGACTTTTCAGTCGGCCCAGGCAGGTTGTGCAGGCATCCCGACTACACATGCGCTGCAGGCTGTTTTGGCCGTCGCACTTTGCAAAGGTGTTTTTGAAGCGTCTGCGCCTGTAGAAAGGCGCCGGGGTGTGTTCGGACCCTTAGAGAACCAGATCGGGGTCACTTCTCTTTCGGGTCAACTTCCTCAACGTGTCCCTCATCACCCTTAGGATAAGGACAGGAAGGACAAGGACACGAACACAATATTACCATTGGTGTGGCTCAGTGCTCATTGAGGGAGAACCGGGGCTACACTCGACGTGACACTCATCACCCTTAGTGAACCTGGGCTCCAACAGTTAGGGCGGCGAACATACCAGACACGTTTCTAAAAACGTGACGCTAGCAAAACCATTGTTCCCTATGGTACGGTACGCCTTTCGTGAGTGCCTTTTATGCGCTGTGCGTCAGGTTTTTATAGCGTATTTTAGGTGAGCATTAAAGTTAAAATATTCTCAACTTTTCAGTGCAAGGCTCATCAATGTCACACTAGGCCCAGACAGGTTGCACACGCAGCCCCGCTTCATAGGTGCACCAGGCTGTTTTGCCCGGCCACTTTGCCAAGGCGTTTTTGAAGCGTCAGCGCTTGTAGCAATGCGCCTAGGTGTGTTCGCCCCCTAAGTGGGTTCTAGAGTTAGCTGTACATTAGCACAGGACAGCCCCAGCTAGAGTAGGCGTGACTCACTTACTATTTCAGGTGCACGAGGGTCCCACAGACCTGCTACAGATTACTCATGCTGTTAGTCTCAATCTTACATTAGATTACTCATGCTGTTAGTCTCAATCTTACATTAGATTACTCATGCTGTTAGTCTCAAGTTTACATTAGATTACTCATGCTGTTAGTCTGAATTACATTAGATTACTCATGCTGTTAGTCTCAAGATTACATTAGATTACTCATGCTGTTAGTCTCAAGATTACATTAGATTACTCATGCTGTTAGTCTGAATTACATTAGATTACTCATGCTGTTAGTCTCAAGCTTACATTATTTTACAAATGCTGTTAGTCTCAAGCTTACATCTGAAGCATTTTCTCTCCATGAGGACCCCAGTCACACTAATAACACTAAGGGTGATGAGAAGATGAGGCAACGTAATTATGGTATTTTTGCACTTAAAGGTCACCTGCTCCAGGTGAGGCTCGAACTCACAACCTCGGCATTGCTCAGCCTGTACTGTCTTATAAGGACAGCCACAACCAGGGCTGGACTGGGACAAAAAATCGGCCCGGGCATTTTGAACCAGACCGGCCCACTTAATTCGATAACACACCTTTTGGTCTCTCGAATGTCTACACCAGGGGTCACCAAACTTTTTTCTCTGGGGGCCACATTATCGTTCCTGACTGTGATGAGGGGCCGGGATCAATCACGTGGGCTGTATACTAGGCTACTACCTGCTATAGCCATAATTTCTAGCACAAAATAGTTCATCATTACAAGTGATTTGCAAAAGAAGTGAGTACTTCACATGTTTTTCATATAATACAAATGGCACGGTCTTTCCATGGAACAAAAAAATAATCCTTGGTCCATTGTTCTTTAAAAACCCGACACTCTCTGTCAATTTTCCTCACTTTACTGCACGCCATTACACTGCTGTTCAACTGTAGCCTGATATTCTCTGCGCATGACTTCCATCAGCTTGTCAGGTAGCGGAAATTTGGTCATGAACATACGTCATATAAATAATACAGACACATATATAATTATAAAAAATATAAATGGTTAATAAAAAATATGTTTTAGTGTTAAAAAAACAAGATGCAAATGTAACAGATGTCAACCATTAGAACGTTAGATAACGTTGCTTTTAAAGCGTGATAGAGGTGCTGGCGATCAGATTGACAGTTCCACTCTTTGGCTCACGGTCACTAGGCCTACATACCCTACTGACGGCCTCGAGTTCTAATCTCAGGTGACGGAATGAACAACGATTACCGCCCTCGTTTGGAGAGTCCTGTTATTATTTCACAAAACAAGTAGGTCAACTAAAATAAAGTATTTAAAAAAAAAATACTTTTTTTTTTTTTTCTTTGGGCCAGTTCAAATGGTGAGGTGCAGAGAGGTGGAGGGCCGGCCAAAGGGGCGTGGCGGGCCGTATCCAGCCCGCGGGCCATAGTTTGGGGACCCCTGGTCTACACCAAGCAGGCTTTTAGCTAACAGGGCGTCTGCCCTATAGTCTACTAAAAAATAAGAAGAAATGGGACGCCCTACTTTTAGGCAGGACGGCCTACAGACGCCCTATTTTTCTCCCGTTTTACCTTTTAACTTCGCTGAATGTGATCAAAATTCACCGTTTCAGTCGCTTCAGTGCTTAGCGAAGTCTAGAATCATATGCCCTGCCAATTAGAAAATAGCATTGCTGTATTCCAGCTACAACAACAACGTTACATCATGATTCCAACGAAACATTGATTCATGTGCTCGCAGAAGCTACAGAAGACAGCTGTCTCACCGCACGTCACTGAACCTAACCTACTTCTTTATGAGTTCAAGAAGAGTTTGTGTGTTAAGGTGGTGGTCTTAATTAATCTAAATTCAATACAATACAATATCATACACTTTAAAGCTTTGTTCAGAATACGGAGGTCAAAGATCGGTCGATATTTTCCGTCCTTTTTTGGAACCAGAAAATAGCAACTGAAGAACCCCCTGTTCTCGTGTACGAGATGTACAGACTGTATTGCTCCCTTTCCTAGAAGGGAGTCTATTTCCTCCTGTAGGAAACGCGCTTGATGAGGTCGCACTAACGTTTGAACCAAGTCCCCTGAACTTCGCGGGGGGGGGCAAACTGGAGCGTATAACGAGCTATCATAATTCACTATCTGGACAAATTGGCATATTTTCGGAATACCAGGGTTTGGGAATACTGGGCTTTCGGAACATTGACATGGCACCGCGCACCAATAGGCTAAGGGGCTAGCCCACCACTCAAACACACAACATAGAGTGTAGGCTAACGGCTGGCTGTTTCAGAGTAGAGTAGGCTGAGGGCTAGCAACAGCTACAGACTTGTCTTGTATTTAATGCAAACGAACTTGGCCATAGAACATAGGTCCTAAGTCAAACATATTTTAGAGACGTTTTAATTCATGAGTAGTAAGCTTACCGTAGGTTATTGTATCGTATCTCCATGGGCCATGCTGAATTTGTTTACCGTCCTAATGCATTATGTAGGCAGGTCCAAATCGAAAGGGGTTGGTGTTGGGTCAGCCCAGGGGATGTGATTGGGCCAGCCCAGTGTCAATAGGGCCACTCATGAACTACTTTTGTGGGCCAGCCGGTCAGACCATTATATGGGGAAAAAAAATAAATAAATAAAAATTCGGGACTTTCGGCCCATATTGCACCTCGGCCCACCGGGAAAACGCCCGGTATGCCAGATTGCCAGTCCAGCCCTGGCCACAACTAGAGGAGAAGGCGTGACTCACTTACTAGTGATGCGCGGGTTACCCAATTACCCGCGGGCACCCGCGGGCACCCGCGGGCCGGGTGGGTTGGGTAGCAGTTTTCTCTAAGTATTGCGGGTTCGGGTGGGGCGGGTCAAAATGGTCAAAACCCGCAACCCGGAACTTCCAGCGAGCATGCGTTCAGTTCGGCAGGGCGCGTGTTGGAAGCGCGCAGAAATAGGCTAAACCCAGACACCGTTGATGCCATCCTATTTCTCCACAGTGCTTCCAAACAGCTGACATAAAACAGTGGACCAGTAGTTCTATGTAGCCTATCATTTTTTTGAGTTTTTATGTTGTAGAAACCTAGTGGGCTACTTGTTATTAATTCAATTCAATTCAATTTTATTTGTATAGCGCCATAACAATACAATTGCCTCTCGGCGCTTAACAGAGCCCAGAGCCTGAACCCCCTTAGTGCATGCACAACGGCAACAGGGGCAAGGAAAAACTCCCTGTTAGGCAGGAAGAAACCTTAAGCAGAACCACGGCACATAAGGGGGGACCCATCTGCTTGAGGTCGGCCGGGTGGAGACAGGAAGGTGGGACGGGGGGAAGGGGGGAAAGCGGCTGCTCCACTTTTCTTTAGACAAAATTGCACTAAAAAGTCGTTGTCATAGCCTATTATGGTTACATTGCGTTGATGTTAGTTTATTTATTTATTTATTTTATTTTGTAGGAACCTCGTAGTCAGGTGAACTATTGAGTATGCTACTTGTTATGAAGTGGCTGTTCCACTTTTGGTTTAGACAAAACTGCGCTAAGAGTCTAGTTAATCAGATTGTCATATATCTGGCAGTGACGTGCGGTGAAGTCAGTACGAGGGTAGGCACTGAGTTATGAAAGCCAGATTACTTTATTGTTTAGGCTAATAGGCTACGTCACAACAATAGGTACAAGTGCGGCACACAGGCACAGTCGATCGATATATTTTTAAAAAATCCAATCACGATAACATATCGTGTGGCCTACTACTCTCAGTCTCGCACACGCACGCACACACCAGTTAATGTCCATCATCAGAATGCAACCATCTTTATCCTTAATTGCACAGCGGCCAATTATGTATGTCAGTCAGCAGCAATGAGAACACACACTGCTCAATTGAATATGAAAGCAAATGGCTTGCAGTCGGCATTAATTCAACCCCACACATCATTTCAAAATTAAGCTCAAAATAGTTTCTAACTCACCTGACTAGCACAGCCACAATGCCAATCTTTTTTGTCATAGCAGTCCGTTTGAAACAACCATTTTTGGTCCCTTTTTCTGCAGAAGTTCATTTAGTGTTGGACTAGGCCTCCCTCTTGCCAGTTACTGCTTTTTTCTATTAAAGTCGAGTTTAGAGAAATGTCTAAGTTCCACAATATCGGTAGATACCGCTGTTGTCATTTTTACTTTGATTTTCGCGGGGATGACGTTTAGCTGGTGTAATGACGTCAGCTGCGCAAATGTCCAGTAATATCTCGATTTTAATTGGTCCATGTTTGATACGTAACGTAGATGATTACTGGCATAACATATTTACGTGCAAAGGCACAGGACAGTTGTGCCTTTCGACGTACATATTAAAGAATATAGAAGCGAAGTGCGCATGCGCGACATGACTTTTTTGTTCCCGTTCAAAATGAATGGACAGTAAAGGCACTGCTTATTCTACCGTTTTTTTGTATTTGTTTATGCGTAACTGATACAATTGTCATCGTAACGTCTAAACAATTGGAATAACGTATGTATTGCATATATAAATCACAAGAATACTCGGTACAAATACAAATACAAGTTTATTAAATAAAATGATTTAATAAACATTTTTACGTTTGAATTTTGTCAGGGTAGGCAGTGCCTACCTTGCCTACCCTGACTGCACGTCACTGATATCTGGGCTACATTGCCTTTGATAGTTTTGCCAGTTAGTGCGTGTGCATTGCCTGCGCTATGTGTCTGTTTGTGGGAACATCATAGATAGACATATCTATGTCTTCCACGCATTTGTTAACAGTTCTTCAATAAATAATTGCGTAAAGCTGTCGTTGTTGTTGTTGTTTGATGTAGACCTGCCATTGACGTTTCACAATAATGCGAATTTAGCGCAAATCCTTCTCATTTAGTTACGTGTTAAATTAGGCATAACCCTCAGCCCCAGGCTTTTTATTTTATTTGTTGTTATTATTATTTGTATTTTTTTGCGGGTCAAATTGGGCGGGTCGGGCGGGCCGCTTCAGACTTCCCTACGGGTCGGGCGGGGCGGTTTGGAAAATTTCTTGGGGCAGGTTGGGGCGGGTGTTAAAATAACGCCCTCTCGCGCATCACTATCACTTACTGTTTCAGGTGCACAAGGGTCCCACAGACCTGCCTCATAAATATGTAGCAGATTACTCATGCTGTTAGTCTCAAGCTTACATTAGATTACACATGCTGTTAGGTTCAAGCTTACATCTGAAAAATGTTCTCTCCATGAGGACCCCAGTCACACTAAGGGTGATGAGGTAACATAATTATGGTATTTTTGCACTTAAAGGTCACCTGCTCCAGGTGAGGCTCGAACTCACAACCTCAGCATTGCTCAGCCTGTACTGCCTTATAAGTACCGCGCGCTAACCGATTGCGCCAATGGAGCCCATAGTTTGAACATTACAGGCACGTTTTTTTTTCAACGTGTCCCTCATCACCCTTAGGATAAGGACAGGAAGGAAAAGGACACGAACATCACATTACCTTTACCAATTTACCATTGGTGTGGCTCAGTGCTCTTTGAGGGAGAACCGGGGCTCCACTCGAAGTGACTCATCACCCTTAGAGAACCGGGACTATGACAGTTAGTGGGTTCTACAGTGAGTTGTGCTTTAGGACAGGAGAGCCACAGCTAGAGGAGTTGGCGTGACTGACTTACTGTCAGGTGCATGAGGGCCCCACAGACTATCCTTCCACACTCATTAATCTGGAGGAGATTACACCAGGTGTTAGTCTCAGGCTTACATCGGGAACATTTTCTCTCCATGAGGACACCGGTCACAACCATAGTTATGGGATTTTAGCACCTAAAGGTCACCTGCTCCAGGTGAGGCTCGAACTCACAACCTCGGCATTGCTCAGCTTGTACTGCCTTATAAGTACCGCACGCTAACCGATTGCGCCACTGGAGCCCATAGCATGAAGATTACAGGCAGATTTTTTTTTCTTGGCCATGAACACCTTTGGTGTAGTATAGCCTCACTGACTCTGTATGAGGACATCCTGGATCAGAGTGTCCAGAACAACTACACTAGCATCTTTCACTTCCAGGTCAGTTTCTTTGACCTCTCAGAGGACAGCTGATACTGGAGGGGGCTCCTCCCTGACCCAGATCGGGGTCAGTTCTCTTTTGGGTCAACTAACTCGACGTGTCCCTCATCACCCTTAGGATAAGGACAGGAAGGACAAGGACACGAACACCACATTACCATCGGTTTGGATGCTCATTGAGGGAGAACATTCGTGAGTGCCTTTTATGCGCCGCACGTCGCATTTTTATAGCGTATTTTAGGTGCGCATTAAAGTTAAAATATTCTCAACTTTTCAGTGCAAGGCTCATCAATGTCACACTAGGCCCAGACAGGTTGCACACGCAGCCCCGCTTCACAGGTGCACCAGGCTGTTTTGCCCGGCCACTTTGCCAAGGCGTTTTTGAAGCGTCAGCGCTTGTAGCAACGCGCCTAGGTGTGTTAGCCCCCTTAGTGGGTTCTAGAGTTAGCTGTACTTTAGCACAGGACAGCCACAGCTAGAGGAGTAGGCGTGACTCACTTAATATGTCAGGTGCACAAGGCCCCCACAGACCTGCTACAGATTACTCATGCTGTTAGTGTCAAGTTTACATTAGATTACTCATGCTGTTAGTCTGAATTACATTAGATTACTCATGCTGTTAGTCTCAAGCTTACATTAGATTACTCATGCTGTTAGTCTGAATTACATTAGATTACTCATGCTGTTAGTCTCAAATTTACATTAGATTACTCATGCTGTTAGTCTGAATTACATTAGATTACTCATGCTGTTAGTCTCAATCTTACATTAGATTACTCATGCTGTTAGTATCAATATTACATTAGATTACTCATGCTGTTAGTCTGAATTACATTAGATTACTCATGCTGTTAGTCTGAATTACATTAGATTACTCATGCTGTTAGTCTCAATCTTACATTAGATTACTCATGCTGTTAGTCTCAAGCTTACATTAGATTACTCATGCTGTTAGTCTCAAGCTTACATTATTTTACAAATACTGTTAGTCTCAAGCTTACATCTGAAAAATTTTTTCTCCATGAGGACCCCAGTCACACTAATGGTGATGAGGCAACGTAATTATGGTATTTTTGCACTTAAAGGTCACCTGCTCCAGGTGAGGCTCGAACTCACAACCTCGGCATTGCTCATCCTGTACTGCCTTATAAGTACCGTGCGCTAACCGATTGCGCCACTGGAGCCCATAGATTTAACATTACAGGCAGGTTTTTTTCTCGACGTGTCCCTCATCACCCTTAGGATAAGGACAGGAAGGACAAGGACACGAACACCACATTACCGTCGGTTTGGCTCAGTGCTCATTGAGAGAAAACCGGGGCTCCACTCGACGTGACACTCATCACCCTTAGAGAACCGGGACTACAACAGTTAGTGGAGTCTAGAGTGAGCTGTACTTTAGGACAGGATAGACCCAGCTACAGTAAGCGTGTCTCACAGGTGCACGAGGACCCCACAGAACTGCGTCATAAATCTGGAGCAAATTACACAAGGTGTTAATCTCAAGCTAATATCTGAAAAAAAATTTCTCCACGAGGAGCCCATATACACACTGAACCAAATCGATGTAATTATGGTATTTAAGCACCGTTAGGGCACCTGCTCCAGGTGAGGCTCGAACTCACAACCTCGGCATTGCTCAGCCTGTACTTCCTTATAAGTACCGTGCGCTAACCCATTGCGCCACTGGAGCACATAGCATGGAGAATACAGACATTGACTCGATGTTTCCCTCATCACCCTTAGGATAAGAATAGGAAGGACAAGGACACGAACACAATATTACCATTGGTGTGGCTCAGTGCTCATTGAGGGAGACCCGGGGTTCCACTCGATGTGACACTCATCACCCTTAGAGAACCGGGACTACAACAGTTAGTGGGTTCTAGAGTGAGATGTGCTTTAGGACATGACAACCCAAGCTAGAGTAGGCGTGACTCACTTACTATTTCAGGTGCACGAGGGTCCCACAGACCTGCCTCATAAATCTGGAGCAAATTACACCAGGTGTTAGTCTCAAGCTAACATCTGAAACATTTTCTCTCCATGAGGACAACTGTCACACTGAACCAAACCAACGTGATAATGGTATTTTAGCACCTAAAGGTCACTTGCTCCAGGTGAGGCTCGAACTCACAACCTCGGCATTGCTCAGCCTGTACTGCCTTATAAGTACCGCGCGCTCACCGATTGCGCCACTGGAGCCCATAGCATGGACGTTACAGGCAGATTTTTTTTTTCTTGCCCATGAACACCTTTGGTGTAGTATTGCCTCAGTTACTCTGGATGAGGACATCCTGGATTTAAGTGTCCATGACAACTACACCGGCATCTTTCACTTCCAGGTCAGTTCCTTTGACCTCTCAGAGGACAGCTGATACTGGAGGGGGCTCCTCCCTGACCCAGATCAGTTCTCTTTCGGGTCAACTAACTCAACGTGTCCCTCATCACCCTTAGGATAAGGACAGGAAGGACAAGGACACGAACACCATATTACCGTTTGGCTCAGTGCTCATTGAGGGAGAACCTGGGCTCCACTCGACGTGGCACTCATCACCCTTAGTGAACCGGGGCTCCAACAGTTAGGGCGTGAACATACCAGATGCGTTTCTAAAGACGTGACACTAGCAAAACCATTTTTCCCTATGGTACGGCGCGCCTTTCATGAGTGCCTTTAATGCTCCGAGCATCGCGTTTTAGTAGCGTATTTTAGGCGCACATAACTTTAAATATTCTCGACTTTTCAGTCGGCCCAGGCAGGTTGTGCAGGCATCCCGACTACACATGCGCTGCAGGCTGTTTTGGCCGTCGCACTTTGCGAAGGCGTTTTTGAAGCGTCTGCGCCTGTAGAAAGGCACGTGGTGTGTTCGGACCCTTAGAGAACCGGGGCTATAACCGTTAGTTGGTTCTAGAGTGAGTTGTGCTTTAGGACAATACAGCTCGAGCTAGAGTAGTCGTGACTCACTATTTCAGGTGCAGGAGGCCATCACGCACCTGCCTCACAAGGCTGGCGCAGATTACACCAGGTGCTAGTCTTAAGCTAACGTTTTCTCTCGATCACAATTTCGGTCACACTGAACCAAACCAACGTGATACTGGTGTTTTTGTACTTAAAGGTCACCTGCTCCCTTACCTCACCCTTAGGATAAGGACAGGAAGGACAAGGACACGAACACCACATTACCATTTACATTGGTTTGGATGCTCATTGAGGGAGAACATTCGTGAGTGCCTTTAATGCGCCGCGCGTCGCATTTTTATAGCGTATTTGAGGTGAGCATTAAAGTTAAAATATTCTCAACTTTTCAGTGCAAGGCTCATCAATGTCACACTAGGCCCAGACAGGTTGCACACGCAGCCCCGCTTCACAGGTGCACCAGGCTGTTTTGCCCGGCCACTTTGCCAAGGCGTTTTTGAAGCGTCAGCGCTTGTAGCAACGCGCCTAGGTGTGTTCACCCACTTAGTGGGTTCTAGAGTTAGCTGTACTTTAGCACAGGACAGCCACAGCTAAAGGAGTAGGCTTGACTCACTTAATATGTCAGGTGCACAAGGCCCCCACAGACCTGCTACAGATTACTCATGCTGTTAGTCTCAAGCTTACATTAGATTACTCATGCTGTTAGTCTGAATTACATTAGATTACTCATGCTGTTAGTCTCAAGCTTACATTAGATTACTCATGCTGTTAGTCTCAAGATTACATTAGATTACTCATGCTGTTAGTCTGAATTACATTAGATTACTCATGCTGTTAGTCTCAAGCTTACATTAGATTACTCATGCTGTTAGTCTCAATATTACATTAGATTACTCATGCTGTTAGTCTCAAGCTTACATTAGATTACTCATGCTGTTAGTCTCAAGATTACATTAGATTACTCATGCTGTTAGTCTGAATTAAATTAGATTACTCATGCTGTTAGTCTCAAGCTTACATTAGATTACTCATGCTGTTAGTCTCAAGATTACATTAGATTACTCATGCTCTTAGTCTCAAGATTACATTATTTTACAAATGCTGTTAGTCTCAAGCTTACATCTGAAACATTTTCTCTCCATGAGGACCCCAGTCACACTAATAACACTAAGGGTGATGAGTAGATGAGGCAACGTAATTATGGTATTTTTGCACTTAAAGGTCACCTGCTCCAGGTGAGGCTCGAACTCACAACCTCGGCATTGCTCATCCTGTACTGCCTTATAAGTACCGCGCGCTAACCGATTGCGCCACTGGAGCCCATAGATTGAACATTACAGGCACGTTTTTTTCTCGACGTGTCCCTCATCACCCTTAGGATAAGGACAGGAATGACAAGGACACGAACACCATATTACCATTTACATTGGTGTGGATCAATTCTCATTGAGAGAAAACCGGGGCTCCATTCGACACTCATCACCCTTAGAGAACCGGGACTACAACAGTTAGTGGAGTCTAGAGTGAGCTGTACTTTAGGACAGGATAGCCCCAGCTAGAGTAAGCGTGTCTCACAGGTGCACGAGGACCCCACAGACTTGCCTCCTAAATCTGGAGCAAATTACACCAGGTGTTAATCTCAAGCTAGCATCTGAAAAAAAAATTCTCCACAAGGACAACGGTCACACCGAACCAAACCAATGTAATTATGGTATTTAAGCACCTTTAGGGCACCTGCTCCAGGTGAGGCTTGAACTCACAACCTCGGCATTGCTCAGCCTGTACTGCCTTATAAGTAACGCGCGCTAACCGTAGGGTGACCAGACGTCCTCTTTTTCCCAAATTGTCCGGGATTTTACCTCGTCGAGTATTTCTTTTCACAGTAGTTTCCGTGAAGTGACCAAGGGTTGGGAACTTGCAGGAAACACACCAGTGATCAATGACTACTCCTATAGCCAGTATGGAGTACCATATGCTATATATACCCTTGGAATGGCCAACCTATCTCGGTCATGGTGTGTATTATTTTGTAAAAAGGAAATAACCAGTAGCAATCTATAACACAATTATATACTTATCCTACATAAACTATGGAAACTATTAAAAAAAACTATTCAATTAAATGAATCATTTCTTATTTTCATTGGTATTGTTGTCATATACAGATATGCAATGACTTGTGGGTAATATTTTGTTGTCCAATGTCAAGTCTCTATTTGATCATGTGACGAGACGATCTAATTTAGACGCAAAATCTAAACGTCAAGACCTAGAGGCAAAGTACACAGGCAAGCACCTTTCAAACATAAAGCCGGATGCATGATATGCTTTTTCAATGGAAAGGATAGCCAGCCAATTCAGCCTCTCCTGCTCCATGCGGCCCCTTAGGTAGGTCTTATTGAGTTTCAATTTGGAAAAAGATCACTCGGCTGTTGCCACTGTCACAGATGTCAGAAACAATAGCAGAGCAGTGCACTGCACACCTTACCGAAGGTGCATTTTAGGGAATGATAATCCACAATCAGCATTTTGGCAAATTGGGAGACTACGGAGTGCTAGGCAATCTGCTCCAAAACAGGCCCTGAATGATAGGTCGCCGCCGAGCGCCTGTTTCATTGTATAGCCTACCGGTATGTGTTTTTCAGATGTTGGTAAAGCTGCTGTGCCGCCGCCGCAACAAATCGTGCCTTTCATAAGTGATTTTAAAGAACCTTTCAGCACTTTGACCGTTTGTTTACGTTAGTGTGTCAGAGTGCTATTGTTGATAGCTTTCTTTTTTACATGTCTACTTTCCCAATACAATAGCCAAAGTAACTAATTCGACTGTAGAATCCAACACATTTCTGGTAATATATATTGATAGATACATAAATATTAAGACATTAATATTAATGAGAGGGAGGCCAGCTATCAGAGTTTGTTGTTGCTTTATCTTTTGCAAAAGGAGAGATGACACAATGGATTATACATAATTACAACATAGGAAAGTTGAACTGTTATATGCCTAATGGGGTGTGTGTGTGTGTGCGCGCCTCTTAACTAGTACTAGGGCCCTTGATAATAACGTGCACTAGGGCCCTTGATAATAGCATGCACGAGGGCCTGTCGTAACTACAACCCCCCTCCCATCCCCCCCCCGCCCCCCCCCCCCCCCCCGACCGTCACCGCTGAAGTGTCCTCTTTTTCACCAACTCAAATCTGGTCACCCTACCTTAGGATAAGGACAGGAAGGACAAGGACACGAACACAATATTACCATTGGTGTGGCTCAGTGCTCATTGAGGGAGACCCGGGGTTCCACTCGATGTGACACTCATCACCCTTAGAGAACCGGGACTACGACAGTTAGTGGGTTCTAGAGTGAGATGTGCTTTAGGACATGACAACCCAAGCTAGAGTAGGTGTGACTCACTTACTATTTCAGGTGCACGAGGGTCCCACAGACCTGCCTCATAAATCTGGAGCAAATTACACCAGGTGTTAGTCTCAAGCTAACATCTGAAACATTTTCTCTCCATGAGGACAACTGTCACACTGAACCAAACCAACATCATTATGGTATTTTAGCACCTAAAGGTCACTTGCTCCAGGTGAGGCTCGAACTCACAACCTCGGCATTGCTCAGCCTGTACTGCCTTATAAGTACCGCGCGCTCACCGATTTACTCTGGATGAGGACATCCTGGATTAGAGTGTCCATGACAACTACACCGGCATCTTTCACTTCCAGGTCAGTTCCTTTGACCTCTCAGAGGACAGCTGATACTGGAGGGGGCTCCTCCCTGACCCAGATCAGTTCTCTTTCGGGTCAACTAACTCGACGTGTCCCTCATCACTCTTAGGATAAGGACAGGAAGGACAAGGACACGAACACCATATTACCATTTACATCGGTGTGGCTGATTGCTCATTGAGGGAGAACCTGGGCTCCACTCGACGTGGCACTCATCACCCTTAGTGAACCGGGGCTCCAACAGTTAGGGCGTGAACATACCAGGCGCGTTTCTAAAGACGTGACACTAGCAAAACCATTTTTCCCTATGGTACGGCGCGCCTTTCATGAGTGCCTTTAATGCTCCGAGCATCGCGTTTTAGTAGCGTATTTTAGGCGCACATAACTTTAAATATTCTCAACTTTTCAGTCGGCCCAGGCAGGTTGTGCAGGCATCCCCACTACACATGCGCTGCAGGCTGTTTTGGCCGTCGCACTTTGCGAAGGCGTTTTTGAAGCGTCTGCGCCTGTAGAAAGGCGTCCTGCTGTGTCCATGACGATTTCGGTCACACTGAACCAAACCAACGTGATAATGGTGTTTTTGCACTTAAAGGTCACCTGCTCCAGGTGAGGCTCGAACTTACAACCTCGGCATTGCTCAGCCTGTACTGCCATATAAGTAACGCGCGCTAACTGATTGCGCCACTGGAGCCCATAGCATGGACGTTACAGGCAGATTTTTTTTTCTTGGCCATGAACACCTTTGGTGTAGTATTGCCTCAGTGACTCTGGATGAGGACATCCTAGATTAGAGTGTCTATGACAACTACACCGGCATCTTTCACTTCCAGGTCAGTTTATTTGACCTCTCAGAGGACAGCTGATACTGTAGGGGGCTCCTCCCTGACCCAGATCAGTTCTCTTTCGGGTCAACAAACTCGACGTGTCCCTCATCACCCTTAGGATAAGGACAGGAAGGACAAGGACACGAACACCATATTACCATTTACATCGGTGTGGCTGATTGCTCATTGAGGGAGAACCTGGGCTCCACTCGACGTGGCACTCATCACCCTTAGGATAAGGACAGGAAGGACAAGGACACGAACACCACATTACATTGGTGTGGATCAGTGCTCATTGAGGGAGAACCGGGGCTCCACTCGATGTGACACTCATCACCCTAAGAGAACCGGGACTACAACCAGTTGGTGGGTTCTAGAGCAGTGGCTCTTAACCTTTTTGGAGGTACTGAACCCTGAAAGCTTCATCAGTGCATTCGCCAACCTTCCATAATTGAAAAATAAAATATGATTTTTTTCCAAACGTAGGTATGTATAAAAACGGCCCAACATTGCTAGTGTGTACCGGGCTATACTGTGTGTGTCTTGACCCCTGCCGAACCCCTGAAAGTGGCTCAACGAACCCCTGGGGTTCGATCGAACCCAGGTTAAGAACCACTGTTCTAGAGTGAGCTGTACTTTAGGACATGACAGCCCCAGCTAGAGGCGTAGGCGTGACTCACTTACTATTCCAGGTGCACGAGGGCCCTACAGACCTGCCTACCACACTCATGAAGATGGTGCTGGAGCACACAGATCTGTCTTCCACACTCTTAAAGCTTTAGCAGATTATGTATGCTGTAAGTCTCAAGCTGGCATCGGAACTGTTTTCTCTCCATGAGGATACCAGTCACACAGAATCAAATCAACCTAATTATGGTATTTTTGGACCTAAAGGTCACCTGCTCCAGGTGAGGCTCGAACTCACAACCTCGGCATTGCTCAACTTGTACTGCCTTATAAGTACCGCGCACTAACCGATTGCGCCACTGGAGCACATATTTAAGAACATAACGGGTAGATTTTTATTTTTACCATGAACCTTTTTGGTGTAGTATTGCCTCCCTCTCTGAACCATGTGGTTTCCCTGGATCAGAGTTTCCAGGACAACTACACTAGCATCTTTCACTTCCAGGTCAGTTTATTTGACCTCTCAAAGGACAGCTGATGCTGCAGAGGTCTCCTCCCTGACCCAGATCAGGGTCAGTTCTCTTTCGGGTCAACTAACTCCACGTGTCCCTCATCACCCTTAGGATAAGGACAGGAAGGACAAGGACACGAACACCACATTGCCATTTACATCGGTTTGGCTCAGTGCTCTTTGAGGGAGAACCGGGGCTCCACTCGATGTGACACTCATCACCCTTAGAGAACCGGGGCTACGACAGTTAGTGGGTTCTAGAGTGAGATGTGCTTTAGGACAGGACAGCCCCAGCTAGAGGCGTAGGCGTGACTCACTTACTATTCCAGGTGCACGAGGGCCCTACAGACCTACCTTCCACACTCATGAAGGTGGAGCTGGAGCAGACAGACCTGCCTTCCACACTCATGAAGATGGAGCTGGAGCAGACAGACCTGCCTTCCAGTGGAAGGCTTCCACACTCATGAAGGTGGAGCTGGAGCAGACAGACCTGCCTTCCACACTCATGAAGGTGGAGCTGGAGCAGACAGACCTGCCTTCCACACTCATGAAGGTGGAGCTGGAGCAGACAGACCTGCCTTCCAGTGGAAGGCTTCCACACTCATGAAGGTGGAGCTGGAGCAGACAGACCTGCCTTCCACACTCATAAAGCTGTAGCAGATTATGCATGCTGTTAGTCTCAAGCTGACATCTTAACAATTTACCAGTCACACAGAACCAAACCAATGTAATTATGGTATTTTTGCACCTAAAGGTCACCTGCTCCAGGTGAGGCTCGAACTCACAACCTCGGCATTGCTCATCCTGTACTGCCTTATAAGTACCGCGCGCTAACCGATTGCGCCACTGGAGCATATATCTAAAACACAATGGGTAGATTTTGATTTTTGCCATGAACCTTTTTGCGTAGTATTGCCTCCCTCTCTGAACCGTTTCCCTGGATCAGAGTTTCCAGGACAACTATGCTGGCATCTTTCACTTCCAGGTCAGTTTCTTTGACCTCTCAAAGGACAGCTGACGCTGGAGAGGGACATTCATTTATCCGGCACAGACTCGCTCCAAATCAGGGTTGGGTTTCCCTATAGTGATGAATCTTAACGGTTACAAGTGTTACAAGTAAATGTTCATTAATGTCTTTACACACGTTTCCTAGACAAACATGCAGAGTGAATAGCCATTGGTCCATGTGAACAGTGCCGAAATCAGGTTACACCAGCGCTCTGTTCCGTTTTCCCTACCTACCGTACCTACCATCCTTAGTGTGAGTATGTAGGGTGTTCCGTTTTCCGATTTCCCATTTCCGCGTCGAAAAGAAGTATACCCAAAGGACCCGTATCTGTACTCATAACGGTCAAAACGCTGAGTGTGGAAGCAGGGTACACTGTCCATTCTCAACGGCCGCCATCTTGTCAACGTAGCGGAAGAGGCGGACCCAGGCAGAGCCGCTCAGCTCGAAAAAGACGAACGCGGGGCTTGTCGCGATCGTAATTTCCGGTAAGTGCACCACGGAGTATTAGATTTGGAGCAGCACTCACCTGCTGAGAATCTGCGTACCTAGTGAGTGTGTACTGTGTACTGCGTATAAGTATAGGTACGGTAGGTACGGTAGGTAGGGAAAATGGAACATAGCGCTGGTGACATCACAGCTGCCTTTTGAACTTCATCGGACCTACATGCTAATTGACTCAAAGGCAAATAAACTTTAACATCTGCATATCAAACCTAAAATAAAACATTGACTACAATAAAAAAAATAATAGTCCGGGAACGTACCATTGGAATAACATTGATACATGTATTGATCAATAACATTGATACATGTATTGTTAGTTGTAATTTCCCTGTAAATTCTGCTGTGACCCCAGTAAGAAGCCCTATTAACATGCTATTTCAGATCAATTCAATTCAATTCAATTCAATTGTATTTGTATAGCGGCGCCATAACAATACAATTGCCTCTAGGCGCTTAACAAAGCCCAGAGCCTAGACCCTGGTTAGATCACCTGTCAATGCTCTGCTCACGCACTGCTTCACAAGCATCATGCACTTCTCACACACTGCTTCATAAGATTCATGTGCTATCCAATTGGGCCACAGGAGCACGCCTGCACGCTTGTAAGGCAAGCTTTCGTTGGAAAAGCCTTCAATGCACCTCACTGACACATAGCCAAATAGGTGATATCATATGGATGATGAACAGAGTGTACCCTCCCTGTAACCAGAGATCAGAATTGCCACGTGACCTCTACATCCATGGACTAGTGTTCTAAGATTCTGAGATAGTGTTCTCACTAAGATTTACCTGCTCTAGTGGGAACCAAACTCATAACCTCAGCATTACTCTAGTGGGACCCAAACTCGCAACCTCAGCATTACTCTAGTGGGACCCAAACTCATAACCTCAGCATTACTCTAGTGGGACCCAAACTCATAACCTCAGCATTACTCTAGTGGGACCCAAACTCATAACCTCAGCATTGCTCTAGTGGGACCCAAACTCATAACCTCAGCATTACTCTAGTGGGACCCAAACTCACAACCTCAGCATCGCTCTAGTGGGACCCAAACTCATAACCTCAGTCTTGCTCTAGTGGGACCCAAACTCACAACCTCAGCATTACTCTGCTTGAGCCGCCTCATGCATGTGCCACTGTACAGCAGTTCCATATGGCAGTATGCATACATATTTTATGTCATGTGCTCCTGCTTCAGGCAAGGACTCATCTTTAAGTTCCTCGCACCAGCACAGAGGGAACCTATTGGCATGACAAATTCGTCAGCTGCTTGAAGACGCATATTGGGGATACGTATGACTTATTGTATGGTTTGGCACCTAAAGGGTTACTGCTCCAGGTGAGGCTCGAACTCACAACCTCGGCATTGCTCAACTAGTCCTGTCATATAAGTACCGCGCTAACCGATTGCTCCACTGGAGCCTGGCTGTAATGAAGTGTAATATTCAAGTACAGTGTAGCAAAAGGTTGAGCAATTATGTTACCTAATGGACGGACCCCTACTATTTTTAAATTTTGTCAGATCTCTGTGCTGCTCACACGACACAACTTGCTGTCGTGGAATCTTACAGTTGTTGTGGTTTGCACACTGCATGAGTGACAACAACAACCAGAGATCAGAATTGCCACATGACCTCTACATCCATGGACTAGTGTTCGCAGATTCTGAGATAGTGTTCTCACAAGATTTACCTGCTCTAGTGGGACCCAAACTCACAACCTCAGCATTGCTCTAAAGGCACCCAAACTCACAACCTCAGCATTGCTCTAAAGGCACCCAAACTCACAACCTCAGCATTGCTCTAGTGGGACCCAATGAACTCACAACCTCAGCCTTGCTCTAAAGGCACCCAAACCGCGCGCTAACCGATTGCGCCACTGGGGCCTGGGTGCTTCGGCATAGTTCAATGAGAAAGTACAGTGAAGTAAAAGGTTTAGCAATTATGTTACCTAATGGACGGACTCACTACATGAGTTTCAGTCAGATCTTTGTGCTGCTCACACGACACAACTTGCTATCGTGGAATCTTACAGTTGTTGTGGTTTGCACACTGCATGAGTGACAACAACAACCAGAGATCAGAATTGCCACATGACCTCTACATCCATGGACAAGTGTTCTAAGATTCTGAGATAGTGTTCTCACTAAGATTTACCTGCTCTAGTGGGAACCAAACTCATAACCTCAGCATTGCTCTAATGGGACCCAAACTCATAACCTCAGCATTGCTCTAATGGGACCCAAACTCATAACCTCAGCATTACTCTAATGGGACCCAAACTCATAACCTCAGCATTACTCTAGTGGGAACCAAACTCATAACCTCAGCATTGCTCTAATGGGACCCAAACTCATAACCTCAGCATTACTCTAATGGGACCCAAACTCATAACCTCAGCATTGCTCTAGTGGGACCCAAACTCACAACCTCAGCATTACTCTGCTTGAGCCGCCTCATGCATGTGCCACTGTATAGCAGTTCCATATGGCAGTATGCATACATATTTATATGTCATGTTCTCCTGCTTCAGGCAAGGACTCATCTTTAAGTTCCTCGCACCAGCACAGAGGGAACCTATTGGCATGACAAACTCGTCAGCTGCTTGAAGACGCATATTGGGGATATATATGACTTATTGTATGGTTTGGCACCTAAAGGGTACCTGCTCCAGGTGAGGCTCGAACTCACAACCTCGGCATTGCTCAACCTGTACTGCCATATAAGTACCGCGCGCTAACCGAATGCGCCACTGGAGCCTGGCTGCTATGTTGTTCAATATTCAAGTACATTGATGAAAAGGTTTAGCATTTATGTTACCTAATGGACGGACTCACTGCATGAGTTTCAAATTTTGTCAGATCTCTGTGCTGCTCACACGACACAACTTGCTGTCGTGGAATCTTACAGTTGTTGTGATTTGCACACTGCATGAGTGACAACAACAACCAGAGATCAGAATTGCCACATGACCTCTACATCCATGGACTAGTGTTCGTAGATTCTGAGATAGTGTTCTCACTAAGATTTACCTGCTCTAGTGGGAACCAAACTCACAACCTCAGCATTGCTCTAGTGGGAACCAAACTCACAACCTCAGCATTGCTCTTAAGGGTCCCAAACTCACAACCTCAGCATTGCTCTAGTGGGACCTAATGAACTCACAACCTCAGCCTTGCTCTAAAGGCACCCAAACCGCGCGCTAACCGATTGCGCCACTGGGGCCTGGGTGCTTCGGCATAGTTCAATGAGAAAGTACAGTGAAGTAAAAGGTTTAGCAATTATGTTACGTAATGGACGGACTCACTACATGAGTTTCAGTCAGATCTCTGTGCTGCTCACACGACACAACTTGCTGTCGTGGAATCTTACAGTTGTTGTGGTTTGCACACTGCATGAGTGACAACAACAACCAGAGATCAGAATTGCCACATGACCTCTACATCCATGGACAAGTGTTCTAAGATTTTGAGATAGTGTTCTCACTAAGATTTACCTGCTCTAGTGGGAACCAAACTCACAACCTCAGCATTGCTCTAAAGGGACCCAAACTCACAACCTCAGCATTGCTCTAAAGGGACCCAAACTCACAACCTCAGCATTGCTCTAGTGGGACCCAAACTCACAACCTCAGCATTGCTCTAAAGGCACCCAAACTCACAACCTCAGCATTGCTCTAGTGGGACCCAAACTCACAACCTCAGCATTGCTCTAAAGGCACCCAAACTCACAACCTCAACATTGCTCTAAAGGCACCCAAACTCACAACCTCAACATTGCTCTAATGGCACCCAAACTCACATCCTCAGCATTGCTCTAGTGGGACCCAAACTCACAACCTCAGCATTGCTCTAGTGGGACCCAAACTCACAACCTCAGCATTGCTCTAGTGGGACCCAAACTCACAACCTCAGCTTGAGCAGTATGCATACATCTTCATACGTCATGTTCTCCTGCTTCAGGCAAGGACTTATCTTTATGTACCTCGCAAACACACAGAGGAAACTTATTGGCATCACAAACTCTTCAGCTTTGGAAGATGCATATTTTATACTTATTATATGGTTTTAGACCTAAATGTTACCTGCTCCAGGTGAGGCTCGAACTCACAACCTCGGCATTGCTCAACTAGTACTGCCATATAAGTACCGCGCGCTAACCGATTGCGCCACTGGAGCCTGGGTGCTTAGGTATAGTTCAATGACAAAGTACAGTGAAGTAAAAGGTTTAGCAATTATGTTACCTAATGGACGGACTCACTACATGAGTTTCAGTCAGATCTCTGTGCTGCTCACACGACACAACTTGCTGCCGTGGAATCTTACATTTGTTGTGGTTTGCACACTGCATGAGTGACAACAACAACCAGAGATCAGAATTGGGACCCAAACTCACAACCTCAGCATTGCTCTAATGGGACCCAAACTCACAACCTCAGCATTGCTCTGCTTGAGCAGTGTGCATACATCTTCATTATATCATGTTCTCCTGCTTCAGGTAAGGACTCCATCTTTATGTACCTCGCAACCACACAGAGGAAACTTATTGGCATCACAAACTCTTCAGCCGTGGGAGATGCATATTTATGACTTATTGTATGGTTTTGCACCTAAATGTTACCTGCTCCAGGTGAGGCTCGAACTCACAACCTCGGCATTGCTCAACTAGTACTGCCATATAAGTACCGCGCGCTAACCGATTGCGCCACTGGAGCCTGGCTGTAAGTTTATAGTTCAATATTGAAGTACAGTGAAGTAAAAGGTTGAGCAATTATGTTACCTAATGGACGGACTCACTACATGACTTTCAAATTTTGTCAGATCTCTGTGCTGCTCACACGACACAACTTGCTGTCGTGGAAACTTACAGTTGTTGTGGTTTGCATGAGTGATCCGAGTCAGGGGGGCACACGTTTCAAGATTTCATCAGGAGGAATCTCCATCTCCACGTTTCCCAGTCTCCAAACGATGTTTTGTCACGAAAAACACATGCAGGAAGTGACACAGGAAATGATGCAATGCAAGCATGTGGCCCTCTCTGTGAGGACACCAGCCGCGCTGAACCAAACCACACCAACATGCTGTAGTGTTCTAGTAACAACTGAAGTTTGTGGCACAATATATTATTTTATCACCCAAATCTTCCGTGCATTTTTCTATTCTGTAAAGATAAATACAGTTGATGAGGAAGGAATAAGAGCACACACTTTGAGGAATGTGGATGATGTTCTACTGTAATGGGACAGTCATCAGGGAACTGGTGACTTCATATCAGTGGTTCTTCCAAGCAAAGCAATCATTACAGATCCAGTTTTCAGTGTGTTTGTGTATGTTCCAAACAATACCTACATATTTTTTCTCCAGGCATCTTGACCTCATGATATCTTAATGATACCTGTTCCAGGTGGGTGTTTAACTCACAACCTTTGATTATGTGTCAATAATATGGCTCTACATGAGTTGTTGGTGTTTTTTTTTTCCCCACAGTTCTGGCAGTATGGCGAGTGGGTCGATGTTGTCATTGACGACCGGTTGCCAGTCCGAGATGGGGAACTGCTGTTTGTGCACTCAGCTGAGGGCTCCGAGTTCTGGAGCGCCCTGCTGGAGAAGGCCTACGCCAAGTAAGAGCCTTCATGACATCATCACATGTTCTAGGAGTATTTTATCATGGCACATACTTAAAATAGACACTTTCATATATTGAAAGTTTGTATGTTGTATGTGTCTGTGTCTGGTATATGTGTGTGTGTGTGTGTGTGTGTGTGTGTGTGTGTGTGTGTACCCTAGGGTGAGCGGCTGCTATGAGTCCCTGACGGGAGGCAGCACCATTGAGGGCTTTGAGGACTTCACCGGGGGCATCGCTGAGGCGTACGACCTGACCAAGGCTCCTCCGTTCCTGTACAAGATCATGAAGAAGGCCCTCGGCCTGGGCTCTCTGCTGGGATGCTCCATAGACGTAAGACATGAACCATAGACGTATATGAACCATAGACGTATATGAACCATAGACGTAAGAGATGAACACAGAGGGCCTCGGCTCTCTGCTGGGATGCTCCATAGACGTAAGACATGAACCATAGACGTATATGAACCATAGACGTAAGACATGAACACAGAGGGCCTCGGCTCTCTGCTGGGATGCTCCATAGACATAAGACATAACCCTTAGACGTAAGACATGAACCATAGACGTTAGACATAACCCTTAGACGTAAGACGTGAACCATAGACTTAGACATATATAATAGGCAGACATGAACATAGAGGGCCTCGACTCTCTGCTGGGATGCTCCATAGATTTAAGAAATGAACCATAGACGTAAGACATGAACCATAGACGTAACATTTAAACCTCAGAAGTAAGAGTTGAACCGTAGACGTAAGACATGAACACAGAGCTTCAACTACCTGCTTCAACTCAATGTATTTCACTTATGGGTTTTGCCTATTTTTTATTTTAATATACACATAGAGGAAAGGAGAAGCTCAAGTTGGCTATACGAGCTTGACAGACAGGATTGTTCACATGAATATACAGTATAATATGCCTTTGACAGAGAGGATTGTTCATATGAAGGTATAATAGGCTTATGGCAGATAGGACTGTATGGCTGTATGTACTATGACTGTATAATATGCTTGTGTCTGTGCATGAGCCTGCGTGTCTGTATGATATGACAGATCACGAGTGTGTATGACACCGAAGCAAAGACTACCATGAACCTGGTGAAGGGACACGCCTACTCAGTGACTGCAGCAGTGGAGGTAAGGTTGAGCTGAGGTGAAACTGTGAGTATAGCGCCCCCTATAGGTAAGGCTGAGCTGAGGTGAAACTGAGATTATAGCGCCCCCTAGAGGCAAGGCTGAGCTGAGGTGAAACTGTGATTATAGCGCCCCCTATAGGTAAGGCTGATCTGAGGTGAAACTG
>NC_137920.1:11929750-12184750 GCF_963457725.1 Sprattus sprattus
CGGCGAATACGTCATCATCCCGTCCACCTTCGAGCCGCACCGTAAGGGCAGCTTCGTGCTGCGTGTCTTCTCCGAGAAGCAGGCCGCCACCAGGTGGGTGCAGAGGTCAAAGGTGAAGGGTTATTTTTGTATGTGTTCTATAAATAATCTCACTGTGTCTTAGCTGTCAGTCAGTACATACCCAGCCAGCTAATATATACCAAGCAGCTATCCTAACCTGGCAGATATTCAGTGGCTAGGTTCAGTAGACTCCCAATCTTTGTAAACAAACACAAGTGAGGTCATGCTGACTAATGAGCCACTACACAGGGTAGTAGGAAAGAGTTCAGGTTGTACAGCGTTGGTTTGCTGATATTGTTTTGTTTTTCAGTCCAATGGAAGAGGATATCAACGCTGAAGTTGATGAGGTAGGCTCTCTCATGCACACACACACATTACACACACAAACACACACACACACACACAGTCTAACACACACATGAAATGATGCAGTGTCTGCGCATAACAACACATTTACTTCCTGGATTTCAGCCTGAGATTTCTACGACAGATGTGGACCCGCACTTTAAACAACTGTTCTTGAAGATCGCTGGAAATGTACGTTCAGCATCATGTCCTTTTATGAAACTTAAACACACTCCATAGTCACTCTCTTTTAATGGTTTTTATTAGACTGAAAGGTGTCAGTACAGTGGTGGGGTCGTGACCTTTGAATGGTGTCAGTACAGTGGTGGGGTCGTGACCTTTGAATGGTGTCAGTACAGTGGTGGGGCCGTGACCTTTGAATGGTGTCAGTACAGTGGTGGGGTCGTGACCTTTGAATGGTGTCAGTACAGTGGTGGGGTCGTGACCTCTCTGTCTCATTCCCACAGGACTCGGAGATCTCTGCATTTGAACTCCAGCAGATATTAAACAAAGTCATCTCTCAACGTAAGAGGAGATTTGATGCATTTGAAGACACACATACTTTTTTGGTGACAAGAAATCTCAGTTGCCCTGGACATTTTCACTCATGTCCACCACCCACTACCCCTTATTCTCTCTCCCCCTCTCTCCCTCTCCCTCCCTCTCTCTCTCTCTCTCTCTCTCTCTCTCTCTCTCTCTCTCTCCGTAGGTACTGATGTGAAGACGGATGGCTTTAGCCTTGAGACCTGTCGCCACATCATCAGTCTGCTGGATGTATCCTTCAATGGGTTGCTATTTTTAACAGACAATAGATTTTTATTTTACAACATAACACAAAACAACCCAGAATGAGCTCAAATTACAGAGACCCAACAGCCTTAACCCAAAGGGCCCTATCTTGCACCCAGCGCAATTGACATTGTCACCGACGCATATATCATTCCTATCTTGCACCCGGCGCACAGCGCGATTTTCCCTCCAGAGGCGCGCTTCGAAATGAACTTGCGTCGACATGGGCGGGGGCGGAACAGAGAAGGCGTTTCTCTGGCGCAAGTGGTATTTTGCAGTTTCAAAACAACGCCGTGCGCCGTGCGCCATTGACCAAAAAATAGCTGGTCTAATGTGAGGCGCAATGTCTAAAGTCTGTAACGCGTATTCAGAACGCTATTTTAAGGGCGCATGTGCTTGCCCGCACAGTATAGGACCTGTAGGCTACACTTTACTTCTGTCGTCTTCACGAGAGATTTACACCAATTGTTTGGCAAGCCATATATAATTACAATGAAAATAAAGTATTTACCACATGAGGAAATCATTGTGATATCCGTATCCAAGACATTTAAAAACTAGGCATACATCTAGCGTACACAATTGACCCAAATGATTCAGGTTAATTGAAGCTGCGTGACATTTGATTTATTGTATGGCTTTGTTGCATTTATTTAATGCCAGTATTATTATAAATCTTGTAAACTCATCTCTGTGTATGTGGACTTTATTTATGTACCTTGGGTTTGGTCAGCTGGTGCACTGGCTTGGGTGCCGATTTCCATGCCCCCAAATCCCTGCACGCTCTCAGGCGTGAGGGTAGACGTGGCGATGTCCTCTGCTGCCGTCAGATCCTGGGTCGAGGCAGATCCACCTCCCGTGAAGGCACGAGAACGTGTGTTACCTTCCAGCTTGGATGTCCCACGTCTCCGGACGTCATTATAGCGTTTTCGGCAACGTTTTCGGGTGCCCCGTTGCAGAAACAATCACGGCAATATCTTGACATGCTTGCTTGACTTTGCTTACTTTTGGAGGGTTTCTCGCATCCCCATATATATCTATCTCCCGGCTTTTTACAAAGCCATACAATAAATCAAATGTCACGCAGCTTCAATTAACCTGAATCATTTGGGTCAATGTGTAGGCTACATGTAGCCTATGCTTATTTTTTAAAATATCTTGGATATGGATTTCACAATGATTTCCTCAAGTGGTAAATACTTTATTTTCCTTGTAATTATATATGGCTTGCCAAAAAATTGGTGTAAATCTCACGTCGGTCTCCTCGGCTGTGAACTTCTCCGGTCTTCCACCAGGTAATTCCGCCATCAAAATAACAAGCCGCTATGGACTATGCGCTTCTCGCTCTTAAAGGGAATGTGAAATGACGCTCCGATTGGTTTATTGCATATTACGCCCAAACCACACCTATGGCTGAGTAACCTCCTTTGGACCAACCCTTTTGACACTTGCGCTGGACGCAAGTGTGTTTTTTCCGCCGTTAAAATAGCAACTGCGCCATAGAGCCGCCCACACAGCTACTTGCGCTTGGCGCCGTCCTACTTGCGTTCCTGATCGGCAAGATAGGGCCCAAAGTTGGGGTTAAAAAAACAACCCGGCACTTTTAAGCATTGGATGATTTTAATAGATGGTGTGTTTTTAACCCATAAAAAGACACTTGTTATATAAAATAGGTAATTTTTGCCAATGTTATTGCCAGCATTTATGATAAAGTAAATCATGATGAACAGTAAATCGCATCTTACTGTAATGCACCATATATACATGTACACCTCTATCGGCACCATACGTAGATTATTTTTACTGGTAGAAGACACATACTTCCTCCTCTCTCAGTCCAGACATGTCACATTGACCTGTGCAGATAATCCTCCTCGTCATCAAAGCCTGAAGCCTTAACAGCACACAGAAAGATGGGACCACGAAACTGGGCCTGGTAGAGTTTCATACTCTCTGGATGAAGACTCAGAAGTACTTGGTAAGGATGTGTGTGTGTCTGTGTGTGTGTGTGTGTGTGTGTGTGTGTGTGTGTGTGTGTCTGTCTGAGAGAGAGAAATAGAGAGACTAAATATAAGTCTAATATTTGTCTTTTATCTCTTCCTGCAGGAAATCTTTCAGAGCCACGACTCCGATAAGTCGGGCACCATCAGTAGCCATGAGCTGAGAGGAGCTCTGACTGAAGCAGGTAAGGCAGCACACCTGAGCTCAACACATGTAGAGGCCACACACCTGAGCTCAACACATTTAGAGGACGCACAGCTGAGCTCAACACATTGAGAGGCAGCACACCTGAGCTCAACACATTTAGAGGCAGCACACCTGAGCTCAACACATTTAGAGGCCACCCCTGAGCTCAACACATTTACAGGCAGCACACTTGAGCTCAACACATTTAGAGGCAGGACACCTGAGCTCAACACATTTAGAGGCCACCCCTGAGCTCAACACATTTAGAGGCAGCACACCTGAGCTCAGCACATTTAGAGGCAGCACACCTGAGCTCAACACATTTAGAGGCAGCACACCTGAGCTCAACACATTGAGAGGCAGCACACCTGAGCTCAACACATTGAGAGGCAGCACACCTGAGCTCAACACATTTAGAGGCAGCACACCTGAGCTCAACACATTAAGATTCAGGATGAAGTTTAACTTCAAACATTTAAATTCAGAATGAAGTTAAACCTGATACATTTTCCGGATGATGTTAACTGCGGTGTGACCCTGTATGTGACCTCTGTGTGTGACCTCTGGGTGTGACCTCTGTATGTGACCTCTGTGTGTGACCTGCGGTGTGACCTCTGGGTGTGACCTCTGTGTGTGACCTCTGGGTGTGACCTCTGTGCGTGACCTCTGTGTGTGACCTGCGGTGTGACCTCTGGGTGTGACCTCTGTGTGTGACCTAGGTGTGACCTCTGTGTGTGACCTCTGTAAATGACCTGCTGTGTGACCCTTTGTGTGACCTCTGTGTGTGACCTCTGTGTATGACCTGCTGTGTGACCTGCTGTGTGACCTCTGTGTGTGACCTCTGTGTGACCCTGTATGACCTGCTGTGCGACCCCTATGTGACCCCTGTGTGTGACCTGCTGTGTGACCTCTGTGAATTTCCTGCTGTGTGACCTGTTGTGAAGCTATGACCTCCGTGTGTCCCAGGGTTCCAGCTGAACAGTGACGTGCTGCAGGTGATAGTGCAGCACTACGCCAACGCTCTGTTCGCCATCGACTTCGACTGCTTTATGGGCTGCCTTGTGCGCCTGGAGATGCTCTTCAGTGAGTCTGCACACACACACGCACAAACACAAAAACACACACACACACACACACATACACACAAACACAAGCATGCACTCACACACTCTCTACGTCATTCAGTGTGCCTGGTTTTAAGAGCTGATCTCTCTTCAACGGCATTTTCTCTTCTCCCACCAGAAATGTTCAAAACTCTTGACAAGAGCAGCTCGGGGAAGATTGAGCTGGATCTGTTGCAGGTAGGTTATGTTGCAGAGTATCATGAGTTACTAACTGTTCCATATGTGTATCTATGTATATGTATATCCAAATGCTGACTCAATGCTTTTTCTTTGTGTGTGTGTGTGTGTGCGTGTGTCTGTGTGTGTGTGTGTGTGTGTGTGTGTGTGTGTGTGTGTGTGTGCGTGCGTGTGTGTGTGTTTATGCAGTGGATTTGCCTTTCCATGCATTAGTACGGAGGGGCAACTCTGGTCCTGCTCCAAAAGAAAAGTCCTTGAAGTCTTTAGCATCGGTCCCGCTTGATCAGAATGTGGCCAACTGACATCATTTCCCTCTTTTTCTGAATCAATCATAGCTTGTCTAATCACAATTCATTTACATTGCAGAGTATTTAAAATAACCATTTTTTGATTCAAGATTTTCTCATTACTGTAACTCCATTTTTTTTTGTATGTTGAAGTCAAAGAATATAATGGAATATAATAGAAATAGTTAAAAAAAGCCTTTATTGTCATTGTGTTCGCATACAACGACATTTGGAGCGCTGCTCCTGTTGGTGCGACAAGGGAAAACATAAAACACAACAACACCGTAGTTCAACTAGCTGAAATCAGTGCAGGTAGTGGTATAGATTACAAATTCTTACCTGAGGTGCTCTACAATAAATACATTTCATCATGTCAAGGGATACCAGATTTTCAATTGTAACTTCAACTTGATTTCTGAATGCTAATATGCATGCAATGTGTTGTGTTGTACTTTTTAGAGGACATCTACCCATTAAAGTCATTGACCTATAATTAAAACCAATGCGAGAAGTAATTGAGTCTTTATTGTTAAATACAGAGCAATTTTGTAACATGGAGAAAATGTGTCTTTACTATATTCAGTCTTCACATAAAAAGTATAGATGACGCGTAGAATGATGTCAGCACACCCTTAGACATCATATACGTAGACGCCGCCTCCACTGCTTCAGCCCGTTGCCTTGGCGAAACGCGTCGCCGCCATATTGGTGGAGGAGCTCTCTGACGTCAGAGGTCTGTCAAACGTGTCAAACAAGCGCAAGTTGCCAGGAGCTGCGGTTTATCTGGATAAAAATCACGATAACCTTTTACATTTCGCAACCAATTTCATGGAGTATTCAAGGGTTTATGCTCTACGTGAAGTGTGTGAAAAAGATTTGCCTCTACGTTACTTTGAATCTCGCTAGTTAAATCGCAAGTCATACATGTGCATGGGTCTATGATAAACGCTCACTTTTCTTGCACAGCTCGTGCACTTTGAAAATACTGAGAAGATCTATAAACTTTCGAAATAGTGCTTCTTTAGTTACTACGTATTGACCATCATTAAGAGAAAGAGCAAACATCAAATAGTGAGAAACTGGCAGTCAGTGTGTTTTTCATAGTTTAATAGTTCCTTTTCAAGTATGTGCATTAAGAAACCTTGAACAGTGCAATTGGCAATACACAGTTATTTCACTGCAGGTGCAGCCTGAGCTTGTGGAATACAGACACAACCAAGGACAACAGTGCAAAGTGGTGGTTGTCAATGCCAAATTGTGTGTCCTGAATGTGCTCCTTGAGGAGAAACACATCATCTGTGCCGATGTCAGCCCAGACAAACTGCTTGACCACAGACACACTGACAGCTTGCCCTGATGCAGACTGGCGAATGAACCGCTCTGCTGACCTGACCACCTTCACTGTCCCCTCTGAAGGAATCATCAGCCCTCCTTTGTTCTTCAGAGTCAGCAGGTGGTAGCTCTCGTGGAAAGATGCGCGTGCAGCATCTGTCACCAGGCTAGCACGGCACGCACCACAGGACAGCTTTCTCAAAACCGGCCGCACCACAAACCCTGCCATGTAGACCAGTGCGTTTTCCACTAGGCCACCAGAGCGGGTTGGCATGTAGCTGTGTTCCCCAATCAACGCAGAGACATTCACGAAGGGCACCTCAAGCTCTTCCGTTTCAGAGGCAGAGGACATCTCTACAGCCGACAGGGACACGGTCTCATCCTGTGGTGCCACATTCCCTGAAGTGCTCGGTGTGACACCACTTCGGACCATGAGCCGGCGGAAGATTCCCTGGAACTGGCCTGCGGAGGGATTGTTGTTCCAGCCCCCTAAAAACCAAATACACACAACACTTAATACCGATATTTACTCTTTTCAGACGTCAAAGACTTTTTTGGAAAGACAATTTAATGAATTTAATTAATTTAGAAACTTCTGAGATCCTTACCTGATGCCCTGATGGAGTTGAAAAGGAGCTCCAAATGATCCTGGCTGAACCGGTAGGTGCAGATATATTGCTGACTCTGCAGCAGCTCAGGACACATCAGCATTAGGGTGTCAATGTTGATGACAAACCCAATGACAGACAGGTAACTTCAAAAGAAAATGTTTTGTCGGTTTGAAAGTTGTAGATGGACATTTCCTGACATTTCATGGACATTTCCACATTGACCTGTATGAACTGAAAAACCGCCGACAGCAAAAAGATCGGAACAAGAGAACAGAGCATCATATGCATGCATAATCAGAGCATGCACATATGGAAGAGTCACTATTTAAAATACCTCTTTGAACGATGAAGGGGAGTTCCATCCTTCATCACCAAACTGATTAAGTACTCCCGGGCTCTGGACAAGAGTTCTACACTCCTTGTCCAATTCGAAGATCCCAGGGGGGCTTTGAATCCTTTGGAACGGGGATTGCGGGTGTTCATAATGTCAAACAGCCTGTCAATCATCTAAAAGAAATTGTTTAGGAAATAGAAAGGAAGAAGATGGAGATGAAGATGAAGATGAAGAAGATGGCCAGGACACTTTGATAAGAAAACAATGTTTGAATGTAGTCTTACCTCAATGAATTCGGCTGTCGCTTGACAGAGGGTGAAGCGTGGATACCCCAGGTCCCTCAGCGTTCGGAGCGCTACTGCCACAGAGCGACTCAGCGTCTGTGCAGCCAGGGACACCTTCATCTTCTGTGAGTCAAACTGAATGTGCTTTTCAGTGACCCTGTTGGCAGCATGCAGTCCATTCTTTGTTTGAATATCGTTCAAACAAACAACGTAGTCCCAGTTGATGAGGCCAGTTCTGCTACAGATTGGGCTGTACGCTTGCAGCATGTTTCTTGCCAGCTTCAACATGTGGCAGGCGTCCATCATGACAAACACCCTCTCGCCAGTCGCAGGATGGGGGAAAAATGTTTTCAAAGGCTCACAAGGGTTGGCCTTTAGCTGGCACCCCAGCTGGTTGCACATGCTTATGTTTGATGCATGCCCATCCATTGTGAGGGACATGACCCGGATGCCACGCTCATGCAGGGCCTCCATCGCATGTACCAGCAGGACCTTCTGGGTGTCGGGCGTCAGAGACTCGGTCAGGTAGTAGGCAATTGGAGCCTTCCAATGGCCTTGTAGGCCAACCACCATAAAAACCAGAGCCTCAGTGGCAATATCTGTCTCGTTTAGGCCATCCCCCATGTCCACAAATCCGGTCATTTTCTGGGAATGTGGACTGTACTGGACATGTTTCCTGATGGCCAAGCCATCCAGCATGAGCGCCACACGTCCATACTTCACTGGATCTTCCTCTCTTTTTCTTCTCAACATGTCCAGCATCATGGTGTTGAGTCCAGGCTTGGAATCCACAGAGCCCATCCACCTTTATCAAATGAAAAAGTAGTTATTATTAAGTAGCAATAATATAATAAAAATGTATTTGAACCAGTAATTTCCTATCAATAAAGTGCAATTAAATGTAATGGCAAATACCTTTGCAATGTATGTGGATGTGGTAGGTGGAGGTGGAGAGACTCTCTCAGGTAAGAGTAGGCTTTGGGCCCGTGCAGGTGGAGAGTGAGGGCAAACTCCCTCTGCTCTTTAGTGTACTCGTGGCCCTGTTTGGACAGGAGGCCTAATGGAAGATCTGAAATGCAGATAGCACAGAGTAATTAGTAAGTGACTGAAAGAGTATGAATGTCATTATGAAAACACCAATAGGCTAATGTGTTTATTTCCAGGCAAGGCCATATGAATGCAAATATGTAATCTTGTCGTGGCTGTAGACAAAAGCCAACAATCATTGTCTTAATAGCTCTAGCTTAAAGATGCACAAAAGCCAGGAACCATGACTGATTGCTCTAAACAGGTGCCCATAAACACCTGCCAACAAAGGTACCTGGCTATTGTGTGTCTTGAAGCTAGAGCTATCAGACTATGATTGTTGGCTTTTGTCTGTGCCGGATGCTATTCAAACTATGAATGGGGGCATATTACAGACGTTGTCAGGTATTTGGAGTTTAAGTTTGATATATGAAATTCAGACAAGCCAAGCATTTGAACACATTATTGCAGTTGTATTTCTTTGGTTGCAGATATACATGACATTCAAAGTTTAATTTCAATGTTACCTGAGTATAGGTCAAGCCTCTCTTGTAGCTCTTCATTTATGAGGTTCTTCCCCCTGAGGTCCTCCAGAAGACAACGCACTGTTTTCTTCGCCCTCCGCTTTCGGGCCTTTGAGTTCCTCATCTCTTTCTCAAGACTCTCCACCCTAGCCAGGGCTTCATTGAGTCTAGTCTTGAGAAGAGTGGGAGATGGAGGCAATGCATTAGTGTGTTCCTAGTAAAAAAGGACAAAACAGTAGTGAGTAATGTTTATGATGCCATGATGCTCACTGCTGTTTTGGGGCAAAGCTAGTGTCAATCATTCCAAATTAACACACACACACAAAATAAAACCATTTTCAGCAAGCTTAGTGATGCACTTACTCTTTTGAGATGTGTTGGGAAACTGAACACAGATGGTTTAGTTCCATCCCTGAGCCTGACATTTTGGCCTGTCCGGTCAAAATCCTCAGGCTGAAAGTGCTGGCTACAGAGCATTGACCCCTCAGTGGCAGAAAAGTCTTCCCTTTTCACAGCCACTTCCCACTGTCTCCTCAACTGCTTCTCTTTGGGAAACCTTAAAATTGGGAGAAAGGTTAGCTAGCCAGTCAGTCAGATTCATAATACAGATGTATCTTTAAAAAAAAAAAAAACATTGAAAAAGCAATAACGTTTAAAACGTAATTTCGGCCGGCGACTGACCCCTCACAGGTGCATGTAGAATATCGTGACATTTTTTCCGTAGTCTCATTCATTACGTGACACATTCGTATATTGTAGAACCATTACATATACAGTGGCATGTTTTGAGCCTTTTTTGTTTTAATCTAGTCTCTTTCTTAAATACATCACAGGGAGATTTTGAGGGCCAATCGCTCAGCCGAAACGCAGCTTTTCGTCGCGACCATAAATGCTATATAATTACATGATACATACATGGTAATTACTCACAAGCAAGTAGTGGTAGATTGGTTTATATATATATAAACTGTATATCCTATATTTCTTGACAATATTATCTCCTGTTGACGAACGATAAGGCTAGAATAAGGCTTTGCTCCCCATGTCCATTTCACGTTAGACTAGCTATAGTCTGATTCTGGTGGCAACTTAGCTGTCTCAATTTAGCTCTTAGCTCTCAACATAATACATGATCTACGTGACATGACTGAATTTTACAATTACAAATAGAAACAATTGTTTAGTCTTACTTGTGAAAGGTAATTCCTTGCGATCTTGTTTGAATCGTCATGACGGTAGTGCATCCCCAAGCGGCGCATGAAGTAGGCATCTTCACTCCGATGACAAAATAGCTCCTATAGGAAGATGGCGCCAACGATTTATGCGGTCCAAGGCCGAAAGGGGCGCTGTAGCTGCCAAAGGGGCGTCTACCTATATGATGTCTATGAGCACACCACAACTGACGTAAATAAGTGGGGCGGGGGAAATAAACGTCAAATCGGGCCGCCTTTATAGTCTTCTAATAGGTCCTCTTTGAGCGTATTAATACACGGGATCCCCAGCTATTAAGCATTACTCATCTTTGAGAGAACAATAAACAAGTGAACATGTCTGGTAGAGGTAAAGGAGGAAAGGGACTCGGAAAAGGAGGCGCCAAGCGTCATCGCAAGGTTCTCCGTGATAACATCCAGGGAATCACAAAGCCCGCTATCCGCCGTCTGGCTCGCCGTGGTGGCGTGAAGCGTATCTCCGGCCTCATCTACGAGGAGACTCGTGGTGTGCTGAAGGTTTTCCTGGAAAATGTGATCCGTGATGCCGTCACCTACACAGAACACGCCAAGAGAAAGACCGTGACCGCCATGGATGTGGTCTATGCTCTGAAGCGTCAGGGCCGCACTCTGTACGGCTTCGGCGGATAAAGATTTGATCACATATTCAAACTGAACCCAAAGGCTCTTTTAAGAGCCACCCAAATACTTCATCAAAGCCATTTCCAATCGCTTATAACTTATAAATATATTACCAGACCTGTAGTTTCCACAGTAATACCACCCATATTTCCGAGTAATAATGCCTGCTCCACCAATTGTATGTTTATTATCCTGCATGTTGCATCATGTCCTGTTTTTAATGGTGTACAACCCCCCCCCCCCCCCCAAAAAATACAACAAATACACAAAAATACAGCCCTCACCACCGCCGCCCCCATTAACGAAACGCAGTTGAATGATGTATCTCTGAAAAAGCTCACTCTTCGTAAATACAACACTGGGCTTATTCCACAACTGACATTTATATCGGCGTAATAATGTCATAATCTCTCCCATAAACACGAAGTTAGATAGATAGATACATACTTTATTAATCCCGTGGAGAAGTTCTGGGATCTTGCAGCTCTCACATATTTACAATAATTACAAACCCAGTTAAAGTTAAAACCAGTAATTGATTATGCAGACTGATGCTAGTTTATGTATTTATAATATTCTAGTATGTATTTTACCTAATTTTCTCTATTTTTAGTGAAAAGTGCGGGAAATGAAACAACGCTAGAGGGGTTGGGGTAACTGCTGTTCTGTGGCAGGGGCCGGACTTGTTTCATTGACCGGCCCCTTTGCTGCAAAGTAACCAATCGTGTCTCAGTGTTTGGTGTTGGAGGGAAATGAATGGTAGCAGTCATTAATTTGCATAAACATTTGTATAAATTGATGGCAACCTCAAAGACCGTAACATTTTCTCTAAGAAAGACAGCTATACAACATGCCTGAAGTTGCGAAGCCAGCACCCAAGAAGGGATCCAAGAAAGCCGTGACCAAGACGGCCGCGAAGGGTGGCAAGAAGCGCCGAAAGACCAGGAAGGAGAGCTATGCCATCTACGTCTACAAGGTTTTGAAGCAGGTCCACCCTGATACTGGTATCTCCTCTAAGGCGATGGGCATCATGAACTCTTTCGTGAACGACATCTTCGAGCGCATCGCTGGGGAGTCTTCCCGCCTGGCTCACTACAACAAACGGTCCACCATCACCTCCAGGGAGATCCAGACCGCAGTGCGTCTGCTTCTGCCCGGTGAGCTGGCCAAGCACGCAGTGTCTGAGGGAACCAAGGCTGTCACCAAATACACCAGCTCCAAGTAAAGTGTTTGTTTAACAAACTCCAACTCAAAGGCTCTTTTAAGAGCCACCCAACTTTTCTTTAAAAAGTTATTCCAGTTCCTTTAAAAATAAGTCAACGTTGAATGGTAAATCTATGATATCATATATAAATTATCATTGAAACATATGTCCAAGAATACGGCCTTTATTGTAACTGTTTCACCTCATGAGAACTAATGGCACCGACTGCTGTAATGGCTGCCATTTAATTATAGTGGTGTATTCTCAAACGTGCATGAATAAATATCACGTTCCCCATAAACATGACATTATAACTGGCACATTTGATTTTGGACCCTATGCAGTAACTAGTAAAATGGCCAATCTTTAAGAAACACAGGACACTATTTGCTTAACATGTATTAGTTAACGTTTTAAAACGGCCACAGTCCCACGCGCGCATAGAAGTTTCCATTCAAACCCTGATGGTCGTTAATCGCCCCGCTCTCGTTGGGAATGAATATTCCGCCTGTAGAGCAAGGAAACGCCTCCGCCGCCCTTTCAAAGTTGGCGATGTAATCCGACGTTGTATAGAAGGGCGGGAGTAATCAAAAGAAGATGGCGGGGTCTCGGCGTCCAACTAGGAAATATTGTATGTAAATAAAGGTTTTTAAACTACCTTTTGCATGTCTACACCGACTCCATTTGTTGTAAACGAACACTATCAGGGCAAACCGAATATTGTAGGTGTCTACCATTATTGTTAGCTTGCTGCTTACACTGAAACAGAACATCCGTTGAGAGCACAAAACGGCTAGCTAGCTGTTGATAAATTAAACTAGAACTCGAAGTGCCAAGTAGCCTCTGATATTGTTGGGATCGTATCTGATCAGATACAATAAATGTATACATTAATGAATCGCAGCCGCGACAGTCGTTCATTATGTTCATTAGTTCGCAAGCTAAGCTGCACTGCAACTGCTACTTGATCGCCAAACCTTGTCTTAAACAACTCGGCGGAATAAGCGTTTATTATAAACATAGTTTGAGGACTTGAACATGATACTAGTGGCAATACCTGCTGGGATTAATAGAAACATTGATGCTGAAATAGGTCCAGACTTGGTTTATTTTAGTTCTACTGTAATATTAAGGTAATTCATATTAACTAATAGACAGAGAATAAAGCCTTCTTCGACAGTTTGGTGGCTCTTAAAAGAGCCTTTGGATTCCAAGACGGAAAGATGAACTTAAGCACGCTCCCCACGGATGCGACGAGCCAGCTGGATGTCCTTGGGCATGATGGTGACCCTCTTGGCGTGGATGGCGCACAGGTTGGTGTCCTCGAACAGACCGACCAGGTAAGCCTCGCTGGCCTCCTGAAGAGCCATGACAGCAGAACTCTGGAAACGCAGGTCGGTCTTGAAGTCCTGAGCGATCTCTCTGACCAGACGCTGGAAGGGCAGCTTGCGGATCAGCAGTTCGGTGGACTTCTGGTAACGGCGGATCTCTCTCAGAGCCACGGTACCGGGCCTGTAACGATGGGGCTTCTTCACGCCACCGGTGGCTGGGGCGCTTTTGCGGGCAGCCTTAGTGGCGAGCTGCTTCCTTGGGGCCTTGCCTCCGGTGGATTTACGGGCGGTCTGCTTTGTTCTTGCCATTGTTCGTCTTTGCTTTGATAAAAATCAGAAACAGTAACTCGAGTGTAGCAGTTCGCACCTTTAAAGCATTTTCAGGCCACCGCCCCCTATTACGTAATGTAGTTGTCTTCGCTGATTGGCTGATATCAGTGCGCGCCCTTTTCTATTGTCGGTGTTGGCGCCTAAAAATTTAAACAGAAAGACAGACTTCTCGTTCAAAGCTTTGTCGCCGTTCTGGCGATTCTTCCAGTGTTAACTGAAGTTGTACACAGAAAATGAATACTACAAAAACAACGAGTAGCGAAGTTAACAATGTGACTCCACCTTTGTTTAACAGTACTATAACTAATCCAGTACCATAAATACAAATAAGAAAGGTGCGCGTTTTTCTTCTTAAAAGGCTAATCTTCCCCTATGATGCTTCTGAATTCAGTCATTGATAATTTTAATATTCACAACCAAAAATCACTCTTACTTAAACCTAGTTCCTGAGTGTGAGTTTAGTTCATGTGAGTCAAGATAGTTTAAGTGTATGTACACCATTTACAATTAACGCTATTCAGATTAAATGCAATCCAGCTCGTTGGTTGAATTCTAAAGTGAGTTTTGGCACCTGCATTGTATTCTGAAAAGACATAGTATTGTATGACAGCGTTCGCTTCAGTTAGCGTCCAAGCAGTGCAATAGAGGCCATTATTTTACATTGACACTTTTTCCACACTCATTTTGACAATAATGCGTTTCGCCTGTTGTGTCAGTTGACATCTGCTCCGCTGGGTCCAACATGTGTACTTTGACAGACCAAGACAAGACATGGCCACCTAATCTCAATGTATACACGCATGCCAAGCTACCATTAGATCACGATAAATGGAAAAGCAAACTGGTGTGACTGCATGTTATCGAAGACATTGACCACTATAGTTTCGAGAATATAATGAAAAAAAAAACCACAAGATTACTGGTTTTATTTCAGTTAGCCTCCAGGCAATGCAGTGGTCCTCGAGAGTGGATTAGTTTATTCAGGCACTCTGCTTCAGAAAAACAAGGCGAGTCAGCTGTTGTGAGTGAAGACTGCTATGTACTTTTACAGAACAGCCCCAAATATGACCTCACAACGTAGTAACTACCCACGAAAACCAACAGCTCAGGGAAAGTGAACTAGTGTTTATAAATAACGAGGGAGTGATATAATGATTGGTAAGCTTTTCAAAGTGATACAGTTGGGTGGCTCTTAAAAGAGCCTTCGTTTTAATGTAAACTACAAAGTTTACTTGGACTTCTCGGTCTTCTTGGGCAGAAGCACTGCCTGGATGTTGGGCAGCACACCACCCTGGGCGATGGTGACTCCACCGAGAAGCTTGTTCAACTCTTCGTCGTTGCGCACAGCCAGCTGCAGATGGCGGGGAATGATACGACTCTTCTTGTTGTCGCGGGCAGCGTTGCCGGCCAACTCAAGGATCTCAGCGGTCAGATACTCGAGCACGGCAGCCATGTAGACCGGAGCTCCAGCTCCAACACGATGGGCATAGTTACCCTTGCGGAGCAGCCTGTGAACACGGCCCACGGGGAACTGGAGTCCAGCCCTGGATGAGCGGGTCTTTGCCTTTGCTCTAGCCTTTCCTCCGGTTTTGCCTCGTCCACTCATTTTGGAATAGATATTTGATGTTCGTCACAAGTACGAATGATAAACTTCTTCTGTAAGACCGTGTTTTTATACTACATGTCAGCCTCTCACTGCTTAACATAAAGATAGTGAGAGCCAATCAGATGCGACGTGTCAATCGCCTTAATTTGCCGCAGACAAATGCCTTGCCGCCATAAATCTCTAGCAACGCCCCACTTTGGGGGGAACAAAACACGGTCCCTATGATGATAATGGATAACCATAGATAGACATACATACATGTCTATGATGTAAATTGTCTTTAATGGAAATATAACTGAAATAGAATACAGAACATGTCAGCAAAAAGCTTTATTGCTTACTGCTTTGTATTGTTGAATTACATAAAATGTCCTTAATACCCTTAACGATACGAAGATGGACTAATTCGCCCAAACAGCCAAACAGGCAAAATCGCCATACATGTAAACAGCTGTACTGTGTCAAATGAAGGGTTTGGTACTTGAATGTGTATGTGTAGATACTGCAGAGTCCAGTAGACCCATTCAGCACCACTATCACTGGGTAGTTATTCACGATTCTGTACAATTTCTACGAAATTGTCCCAACATACAAACGTGATTAGAAGGCATGCAAGTAAATGGGGCTGAAAAAATGCTGTATTGGCAATAGATAGATACATACATACATACATACATACATACATACATACATACCTACCTACCTACCTACCTACCTACCTACCTACCTACCCTACCTACCCTACCTACCCTACCTACCTACCTACCTACCTACCTACCTACCTACATACATACATGAATATTTTATAAATCCTGACGGAAATGTAGGTCGTCCAGTAGCTTGTGAACATAGACTTACACCTCACCAACATACATACATAAATCACATACATAGGGAGAACATGGTCAAACTGCTGGCGTGGATAGTACAAAAAAATATAATGGTCTTGTCCTTGTGTGGATGGATGGTGCAAGATAGTGTCCTTGTGCTTCTGTGTGTGTGTTTGGAAAGGGCAAAGAACAAAGTGATAGTGCAGAATATATTAGTGGTAAAGTCCGTGCACGGTAAATGAAAGATGTTACACATGAAGTCCTGGCGACCCACTTTGTGTTCACCAGTGCGGCAGCCAGAGGTGTCTGTGGGGCCCCACGTACCTTTACCACGCGCCAAGCCCGGGCCAGCCACAGACTGCTCCCCGTATCATTAGTTTCTCAAACAGAGGTGAGACATGACTGGATCGTTTTACGCCGCCACCATCACATATTTGCTTGATCCAGAAAATTCAGTGCTTGCTTTGCAATTAAGAGTGTCCTAAATTAATGCATTTCAATGTAGCCCTGGGTGATCCTCTTTGTCACAGGGAGATATAAATGTTTTGAACCTAAAAAGATCCCCCATAAAAACCTTGTGTTCACTGTTCCTATGACCAAGCTAATCAGGACAAGTGTCACATTTTCAGGATGGTTAAAATGTCAGTGCTGACAGCATTTAATCAACCCCACCAAAGGACATTTTAGAGCCAGCTATATATATTTAAATCCATGTTGTACTAAAAAGTATAGTCTGATTCCTCAACTCAGTTTCCCTATTTGCAAAATGACACCTCACTCCAGAGAAGAGAAGCTTCTGAGGTCAACTTCAGACCAGCTGTGCAATACATTTTGAGAGTGAACAACAGATTTGCATTTGTATTGTTGGGGACTTTTAGTAGATCACTAAAGATAAAAGCAAAATATGTGAAAACACATCATTTATTTACACAAACAATTACAGATTTCAAACAAAACACACACTAAATGACTTATTTGTGTTCCACTATGGTACAAAATAAATCATGTTCTGCCATTTATGACCACCGTACTGCCTCAACAGATTAAACACGCCTTCTAGTATCAGATTTGTATCAAAATGATATTACTACATAATCATTGATACTAATATCAACACGCACATAAACCTGTGTTTGTGTAATGTTCTCCATGTACGCCAATGGCCTCGCTTCAGTGGCGCGTAGATTTTAAGTCTTCTAAGAGGTCCAGTCGTTCAAGAATTTCATATAGATTTTGCTTTGAGGAAAGCGACGGTTCCATTATTCCTCAAAACCCTATTACAAAAAGTTCATTATTTGACTATATTTTGAATTCATCAAACATTATACTGACAGAAATCTAGATCCTAAAAATAATGTAATGCCCGCCACCAGATGGCCTCAGTTAGCCAAAGGTTCTTCCCAAGTGGTATGCAGGTTGGTGCACACACACACATACAGCCGGTATTTTAAGACCGGTCATGAGATTTGACAAAGAATCATGGATGTGAATCATCGTATCTCTACTTGTGTTGACAGTGTATGAATTGAGCCTTCATTGACAGTTTGGTGGCTCTTAAAAGAGCCTTTTGATTTACTTGAGGGAAAGATGAACTTAAGCACGCTCCCCACGGATGCGACGAGCCAGCTGGATGTCCTTGGGCATGATGGTGACCCTCTTGGCGTGGATGGCGCACAGGTTGGTGTCCTCGAACAGACCGACCAGGTAAGCCTCGCTAGCCTCCTGAAGAGCCATGACGGCAGAACTCTGGAAGCGCAGGTCGGTCTTGAAGTCCTGAGCGATCTCTCTGACCAGACGCTGGAAGGGCAGCTTGCGGATCAGCAGCTCAGTGGACTTCTGGTAACGACGGATCTCCCTCAGAGCCACGGTGCCGGGCCTGTAACGATGGGGTTTCTTCACGCCACCGGTGGCTGGGGCGCTTTTGCGGGCAGCTTTGGTAGCGAGCTGCTTCCTTGGGGCCTTGCCTCCAGTGGATTTACGGGCGGTCTGCTTGGTTCTTGCCATTTCTACTGCGAGTTACAAGCACTAATGAGAAGTTCAAACAGTGAAGGTAGCGTTTTAAACCTTCCCCCTTCGAAATGCCATGTGCGCGCTTATTTCAGTCTGCCCTGATTGGCCAACTGTCAACGTGTATCTGATTTCTATTGGGCAGTCATGATCTCCAGAAAAGAACCCTTCCCTCTTTTTCCCTGTTGGCCGTTAAACAATAGAGTTTTTATTATGGTTTTGTTTATTAATTTAGAGTGGGACACCTACGAATTTTCTAAACATTTTTTAAACGTAATGTTATAATTTCACAGTAAACGCTTACATGTTTTTTTCTGTATTTTGAAAATGCGGTTTAAGTAATTTTTCAACGTATACCTTTTCGGTGCATGACTAAGAATATTTTATAAATTGGAACCTGACTATATCACGTTAGAGGTTGACAGTATTTTAAATGAAACTGACCTCAATTAAACCTGAACAAAAATATAATTATTCTTTTCTAGACACCCACTGCAAAAATATTGCAGCTAATAGCTGAAAATGGCTGAAGTTAGTATGCCAGGTGCTTGTTGAGAACATTGTGATTGTGTAGTATTTTGTACTTTAGATGCATAGAATGTGTAGCGTTCAAGAAGGAAAGGTTAATAGGCAAATTAATACAATAGCTTCGTTTAAGTGTGGTTGTTAAGTGCGATTGGGGTGTATGATCATTATTGACTATAATGGAAGGCATTGCAACGGTAAAACGCTGGGTTAGGTCTGAAATATAACATGTTTGCTGCCATTATATTCAACCAAGTGTAAGTTATTAGCTGTAGCTAGAACTTAAATATCAGCTTTTAAAAGACACTTTGGGTGGCTCTTAAAAGAACCGTTTAAAATAACAAAGTATGCACCATTACTTCACCTCTTCTTAGGTGCTGCCCTTTTGGGCTTGGGGGCTGCAGTGTTCACTGCCTTAGCTTTCTTGGGGCTCTTTGCCACCTTCTTCGCTACGGCGGGTTTTTTCACCTTCTTAGCAGCAGCAGCGGGCTTCTTAGCTTTAACTGCAACGGGCTTCTTAGCTTTCTTGACAGCCGGCTTCTTCGCTGCGGCAGGTTTCTTGGCCACAGCCTTCTTTGCCTTGGGAACGGCTTTCTTGACGGACTGTTTCTTCGCCTCCACCTGCTTCTTGTTCAGCTTGAAGGAGCCGGACGCGCCGGTTCCCTTGGTCTGGACCAATGTTCCCTTGGTGACAAGGCCTTTGACAGCTGACTTGACACGAGAGTTGTTCTTCTCCACATCGTAACCTCTGGCCGACAAAGCTTTCTTCAGGGCTGGAAGAGAGACGCCACTCTTCTCCTTGGAGGAGGTGACAGCTTTGATGATGAGCTCGCCGACACTTGGTCCGGCTTTCTTGGGCTTTGATGCACTCTTCTTCGGAGCCTTAGGTGCTGCAGGAGCGGGTGCTGGAGCGACTTCTGCCATGGTTAGTTTGATAAGAGCTAATCAAAGTTCAGAACTATGAGCTGCTGACCGATTAAGTTGTTTGATTTAAAGGACACATGCGAGCCGTGTAGACGCAACTCCACTATATCTAACGCGCTGCTCCCTCGCAGTTTTACTTGTGTTTTCTCCTGTCACATATTGTGAAATATTTCACTCGAAATACAACTATTAAATCCAGTAGTGTTTGTTACTAAGAGAAGATAGCTTGAACCTCTAAGTGATACAAAGACAGCCAGGTATTTGCTTGTGTTGGTGTTACAGGACACGGGAAACGCCGGAGAGTAGCGTGGTATGAGTAGAGATTGTGTTTGGTTAGAGAGACAATTGTGTAAAATTAGAATATATGTGTTTTATCAACACTAGTCACGAATATCCCTGACACAAGATACAACTCTTGTCAATCGTAAAACATAGTTTGGAGTTCCACTTGATGAACGTTTCATTTTCAAACAGAGGTCAATTTGGTCACAGTAAAACACAGGATTGTCTTGTCCCACGCCGTCTTGCCTTGTCCCACGCATCTCATAGCCGTAAAGTAGACTGCTTCCAAGTGCTGTATACGGAACAATTTATGGATTTCCATCAACTGCGAACCAAACAGACTTTGCGTGTTTTGCACATATTAAGTCTCTCTTGCGAGTTAACCCGTTTTTGCGTAGTCAGTTTAGTTGTTCTTGTTAGCAGCACTTCCTCAAACTCGACTGATCATTTAGTAATCTGAGTAAATACGCGTGCTGGGTGACCTGTTGAGTAACCAACAGAATATGAAGACCATATTATTGACAAATAATATTTTGCCTACACTGCTGCTACTTCTTGGTGATGAGTCCACGCAGTTCATCTAGAGAAAAAAGGGAAGGCACGCAAAAGTAAATGTTAACTGCAGGTCTACCCAAAAGTCAATGAATGAACTGTGGTAATATATATATAAATATATATATTAAATGTAATGAACTACAAAACACACTGTGCTCATTTTAGACACACAAAAATAAACACACTGACACAGACTGCAAGAGTGGAGTCAATGGTTAAGCAGTGGGCTTTCTGTACGCAATAACCATATAGGGTTTAATAATAATAATAATCCATTTTATTTTTAAAGCACTTTTCATTCAAAGGAATCTCAGAGTGCCTACATATTAGAAAATAACTATAATAATACAATAAAATTAAAAACAAATTTAAATATTAACATAAGCATAACAGAAAAGATTCAACACAAGGCCAGAAATGCCTTCCTGAATAAAAAAGTCTTAAGTCCAGCTTTAAAGGAATCCAGCGTCTGCGTTGCCCTTAGGTGGTCAGGGAGGCTGTTCCATAAATGTGGTGCTGCCGAGCAAAAGGCCCGGTCGCCCATGGTGCGACGCTTGGTTTTGGGGACGCGGAGGAGCAAGCTGTTTGAAGACCTGAGGGTGCAGGTGGAGGTTTGGGGAGTAATTAATTCTTGCAGGTAGGGAGGTGCATGTCCATTTATGCATGTATGGGTGATTATAAGGACTTTGTAGTCTATCCGGAAAGAGACAGGGAGCCAGTGTAGTGAGTGTAATATTGGTGTTATGTGCTCATATTTCCGGACCTTCATCAGAATCCTGGCAGCGCTGTTTTGGATGTATTGCAGCTTCTGGATGTTCTTGCCAGTGATCCCGTAGAAGAGTGAATTACAATAGTCCACGGTTTTGCACAGGTGGACATGCGTAAATTACATTAGAACAGCATTAGACATCACATCACATTGATTTCCAGTGGTTCACTCACATGATTTCACTTTGCATGTAGTGAATTGGTTAAAAGTCTTTCAGTAGAGGGGAGCGCATCAGCGATCAGACACTCCCAGGCACAACTAGAAGCATAGAAGCAGAAGGAATCAGAAGGTAGATGGTGAAATGGCAGTCATTTGGCCCCTGGGTAAAGCACCTTGAGACAATTTTATTGTTTTGACAGTACATAAATAAATCTGAAGTGAATAACAAGCAGAGGTAGGCCACATTGTAACTTTTTTTTTTGTAAAGACTCATGCCCTGCAGCCCATAGAGGACATGTTTTTGAACAATCTTTCACTGCAGACGTAGTACCTTGCTGACTGGTACCCGTCCACAGTTTGTTAGATTATTACATCGTTGAGCAACTTTCTCTACACTGTGATAGGGTCAGTGAGGATCTGGATACCAGAGTAGTCCCTGCTGACTTCAAGGACTATGCAGACACTAGTCATCCTGGACTACATAGTGCTGAGCTTCCAGCGCCCATCATCACCTCTCCTCCAAGTCCCACTGTTCTCTTATAACCCTCAATGGGACTTATAATTTATAAATGACGCTAAGAAAAACTGCTGTAAAAAAAAAAAAAACACAAACCTTTGACTAATAATATTAACCTAAAAATGTGTCACATGACATCCCCTTCATCCAATAACATCAAAAGTGGTTACATATCCTGGTGACATTTGATGCTACAAGGAAGTATAGCAGAGGAGACCACATGTGAGCCACATGTCCAAAGAACTAACACGATGGTATGTTCAGTTTTTAAGTCATATAACTAAAAAAAAATATTTCTAGGTAGCCTAAACTGTTTTCTTATTATGTTTGCAATTTCATGTAAAGATATATTAAAATATTTGTGTAAAACCTTGAAAAAGTTAATGTCATGTAAAACAAACAAAGTGTGAGGGGATAGAAATGTACGCAATTGCTCTAGTTTCCAAAAGTTGAGATACAGTATACACACATTTACACATACTGTATGTCTTTCTCAGGATATTCCCAGTTTTATGGAACGGTGAGAGGGACAGCATTTCCCATTCCTGAGGTAATTGAGGAAAGTTTATCAAGCTGTGATGAGGAAGAGGTAGTTGTAAGAGTACAGAATGTTCGAAAGACTGCAGCAGTGATGCTGGGAGTGGTGAGGAAGAAAAGGATGTGAATAAGGAGCCAGACAGGAGAGTCTTTTACCGGGGTAAAATGCTCATTTGTTTTTACCCTAATGGGCCGTAGTCATTTAAAAAATGTGGTTCCCCAACATAAAGGTCAAAGGTCAAATGTGGAAAGTGAGCTCTAAATATTTGTCCTAGGCCTAAATCCACTTAAAATCAAAGGTCTGTAATATTTTTCCATGAATAATCTCCAACAATTTTAAGGGCTTAAGGGCTGCTTGGAGTGCCTCCTCAAGGGGGCATAACATTAAAGGTGCATTAAGGATTAATAGCTATTCTCTAAAGGTATGCTAGCAGCTAAAACTAACGAAATCTCTTGAAATGTGCTGACTTTGACATTATGACAAACTAATTACTCAACGACTGTCCTTACACAGTCAAACATCAATCATGTGCAACACAAGACTAAGCAAGACGGCAAATAAGCTACTTACTAGATCGGCAGAAGGTAATCAAAGTCAGGTCGGCGGGCATCGGCAGGCAAAACTACAGAAGGCAGTTATATGCCTATCGACCCTGCTATGCCATTGGCACGGACGCAATTCTCCATATTAAAAGTAATTGTAGCGCCCCAATTTTTTTTAAGCTGTTATTTTAAGGTTAAACTGCTTATCCTAACCCTAATCCTGAAGCATAATTGTTGCATATTGTGCCTTTAATTGATCCACTGTATGGAAGATCTATCAGTGACAATCAGATCATGTGGCACTCTGGAATTCTTCATCTTTTGAAAGTTGGGATGGTCATCATGGTTGACCAAGGTTATCTTCTTGATGACTGTGTGTCATGTAAAATCCATAGGCCGGCATTTCTGTCTGGCAGATCTCAGAAGTCTGCTTGAACACAAGGTCTTTAACACCGAGATTTCACTCCGGCCTTTTAAGCACATATCAATACACCATTGCATGTCTCCAGATAAACTATGAAAACAGGCCTCTTGAAAAGGCATGGGCTTAGAAGCCAGACATGTAAAGATATTGAATATTGTATGTTATTGAATGAATATACAGTATGAAATACATGTAAATTATTGAATTTTCGGTTTATTGAAATACATTTTTTCAGTTTAACTGTACTCAGATGTCAGTTGTGCTCACTAACCTTTCTTTAACAAGTACTGTAGTTCCTACAAAAACACTCTGATGCAATATGTTTATTACACAGTTTTAGAATTGCCATATAACAGTATTACAAGTTAAATAAGTTATATGTATACACAAATACATGTGACATGTTTTAGGATAACATACTTCCTTGTACTTTTCCGAACGCAGTCAACCAAAAGTACATAATTGGCTGTAGCCATAGATGTTCTGTAACCACCCCACTCCCTGTCAACATGTTCCCCCAATGTGTATGTGATTTATGTATGCATGTCTGTGAGGAAGTGTATAAGCCCAATGTGTATGTGATTTATGTATGTCTATGAGTAAGTCTATAAACTACTGTGGATGACCTACATTTCCCTCAGGATTAATACAGTATCCATATATATATATCTATCGATGAGTGATGCCATATCACTGAGGTCATGGTAAACGTGTTGAAACTTCAGGCAGAGGCGAACTGACTCCCTCATACAGGTTGATATTGAGATTAATGTAGGCTCTGAAGGAAGGAATTATAACCACAGAGGCTAAAAATACTAGCTTTTCATGAATCGAGCTATTCATATTTTTTGAAGGTGGCACTCTGTAAAGCACATACCAAATACATTGTTACTATATAAATACAAAAAATGTGATTAGCAGTGAGGGACTGTCTATCAACAAAAAAACGGTTTTGAGTATTGACGATAGGGGGCAGTATGCCCTCAGACTAACCCTCGATTTGTGACCGCCCCTGTGTTTAGTATTTTATTTATTAGGAGTCCGCTGCCCGTCATTTGCTTACCTTTGTACATCAGTAATACATACCCTTACTATGTAATACTAACAAATTAGGATGGAACTCAGAACCATTGCTTCTACAGATACATATGGGCGGCTCTTAAAAGAGCCTTTGGTTGGATTTGTGTTAGTAGTTAATCTTTAACCGCCGAAGCCGTACAGAGTGCGGCCCTGACGCTTCAGAGCATAGACCACATCCATGGCTGTCACGGTCTTTCTCTTGGCGTGTTCGGTGTAGGTGACGGCATCACGGATCACATTTTCCAGGAAAACCTTCAGCACACCACGAGTCTCCTCGTAGATGAGGCCGGAGATACGCTTCACCCCACCACGGCGAGCCAGACGGCGAATAGCGGGCTTTGTGATTCCCTGGATGTTATCACGGAGAACCTTGCGATGACGCTTGGCGCCTCCTTTTCCAAGTCCCTTTCCTCCTTTACCTCTTCCAGACATTTTCTATTTAATTCGGATCACAACAAATGCGAAATGATATTCTAGCCGTGCAGCTATACCTTATAGTAGAGAAGCGGACCTGTTAGAAACCCATCTATTTTAGTGGTCATTGTTAGAAGCTCGCTACGCTCCTGACGTAAAACAGCATGATTTTGCGTCATTGAAGATACGCCCATGAAGGAGAGTACGATGTTTTTTCAATCTTATATAGGATGAAGTAGACAAATATATGACCTTCACTCCAACACGGTCATTAATTTCTTCCTGTGTATGATGTGTTTGGTCGTCGTAGAAAGGTAAGAATAAAGTGACTATTGATTGAAATTGGGGACTATGTAGTGATTGGCTCTTACAATTTACGTTACAGCCAATGAGGTTTGACTGCATGGCTATATAAACTGCTTTCCACCCGCTCGGAAAACATTACATCATTACGTTGTTTGTTCGAAAATCTGATTGAGAATGAGTGGAAGAGGCAAAACCGGAGGAAAGGCAAGAGCGAAGGCCAAGACCCGCTCATCCAGGGCTGGACTCCAGTTCCCCGTGGGCCGTGTTCACAGGCTGCTCCGCAAGGGCAACTATGCTCATCGTGTTGGAGCCGGAGCTCCGGTCTACATGGCTGCCGTGCTCGAGTATCTGACCGCTGAGATCCTTGAGTTGGCCGGCAACGCTGCCCGGGACAACAAGAAGAGTCGTATCATTCCCCGCCATCTGCAGCTGGCTGTCCGCAACGACGAGGAGTTGAACAAGCTGCTCGGTGGCGTGACCATCGCTCAGGGTGGTGTGCTGCCCAACATTCAGGCAGTGCTTCTGCCCAAGAAGACCGAGAAGTCCAAGTAAATCGCCCGTTTTCAGTCCCATCGAAAAGGCTCTTTTAAGAGCCGCCCACTTAATCATATAAGCTCATACTATTCCAATTTGCTCTACATTGCACTCATCATTGTAGTTACAGGAGCGAGGGTTGAACAGGGAACAAAAAAAACCTAAGTATTGTGTTCCGTCAGAACACGATTAGTCCATCGTAACACGATACTTACTCGTTCCGTGTTTCCATGACTTATTTTAGGCTAGTCTCGCCACCTCAGCTGTACTCTTGACGCGCCTGTGGGTAGATATTTCAGGCAAACAATACGGGTCTTTTTCTAAAAGGGGGCCCGATATATGGCGAATCCGCGTTTTAACATTGTTTCCCCAACAGTCAAATCGGGGCTAACTGCGTATGCACCAAATATTGCAGCACAGCTGTTACTATAGCAACAGTGGAAGTGCACAGAACGTGCAGGTCAGGTCGACCATTTTCAACAATGTGATTGGTTCTCTATAAAACGGCAGAATTTCCAGTTAAAATCCATCACGTTTATTTGTAAGGTATTTTCCTCTCAGTGATTTGTGTTTAATGTATCTGATAGTCGACAGTAACTAAACTACATTGTTAGTGACCATCATGTTGTGTTAACGCTTGTTTACATCTTTATTATCCGGTATGATGATAGATAGCTCTATCTTCCTTGTATGTTAAGTTATAAAACAATTGAGTTCTATCACGTTATTTAGCTGTTTCCGATTGGACGAGAGACTTTCCATGAAATAAAAACATTTTAATCAATAACTTCGTGCTTAAATGTTAATTAGACGACTTTATAATTGTTTTCTGAAAGCAATAGTACTCGTGCGAGTGGGGTAGGTAAGGGATATATCCGGCCTCGTGTCTACGGCCGAACACCACCCGTGGGAATGTACCTTACCCACCCCACTCGCACTGATACACATTGCAGACATGTTCCTAATTTAGCTAGAGTATCCCGCTGTATTGCTAATGTTGAAATGTTAGCTAGTTTGCTCCGGTTTGTACAAAACTTCCAAATGCTGCGTTTTTCCCTTAATTGTTTAATTTTGGATGTCTGGATGCACAATAAAGTTTCAGTTAGCAGAGATCGGTCTCATTATGTATGTCTGCAGTGCATTTATAGTCTCTCTTGCATAGGGTATGGCATAGTAGCCTGGTCTCTCTTTCCCTCTTTCACATATTCTATTTTTTTTTATCAATGTATCTAGTGCAGAGTAATGTATTTCAACAAATGCACACAAGTTCACATTTTTCTCGAATGGGACTTAATTTGAAAACAGCAGATAGAAAGCATCAATTGTCAAATTGTAATGCCTCCATGTCTGTTTCAAGAGGAACTGCATGAAAATCTGGAGGCACCTGGGCCCTGTGAGGGTACATTTGGGGCCTGTGAGGGTTCATCTTGGGCCTCTGAGGGTACATCTGGGGCCTGTGAGGGTACATTTGGGGCCTGTGAGGGTACATCTTGGGCCTCTGAGGGTACATCTGGGGCCTGTGAGGGTACATTTGGGGCCTGTGGGGGGTACATCTGGGCCCTGTGGGGCATGTGAGGGTACACCTGGGGCCTGTGGGGGAGGAGGAGGAGTGGAGGTACCCTCCCGTCCCGCCCCTGTGATGAGGAGGAGGAAGACTGGAGTCCAGTGGGGACATCATCTCCAGCGTGTCACGTGCTGGGGGTTCCCTCCGTTTCTTTTGCCAATGCACCTTTCTGACTGTTTTAGAAAAAGGAGATAACAGGCAAAAAGCAAGTGAGCAGTTATGTTTTGTTTTCCTAACCTTGTTTGAAATTAAGACTCTCAACTACGCTTTAACTCTTATTTATCTTTCAGGGCTCTTACACAAGGCCTTCCTCTGGAGGTCAAGCGCTGCCTGGGCCTCTGTTTAGTCGGTGTGCACTGCTCTGTTTTCAGCAGTCTGTTCTATGACATAAGAAGTGCAAAAAATGGCATTGATAAAGGTAAAAGGCAGGATTTAGCAGAAGTTTTATTTAAAGTGACGCACAGAGACCTGTATCATCAGAAAATCAAACCTTAAAAAGCAGCATCAACACCAACCGATTCACCACCTAACAAGGCCCCGCTCAAAATCAGGCACATCTCAAGTGCCTTTACTAAAAAAATGTTTTTTTTTTTCTTTACTAAATGCCAAGATTCCTAGCTTTCAAGAGTGAAGTTTGGCATTGCTAAATGTTCCCTTGTGTTGTGGTTCTTGATCTGTTGAAGGTAAAAAAAAAAAAAATCTTAAAAAAAAGAATGATTTATGACTTTAATTTCACTTGCCACATAGAGAAATAAATCTTCTAAACACAAAAGCGCTTTAGTGGTGAAGAAGATAAACCTGTTTTTCTCCTCCGAACTTGCTCCTGGTGGCTGACCATGTCCCTGCTGAGGTCCTTCTGATGTTTCTGTAGGCAGTCCACCTGCCCTGGCCTTCCATGAAAACTGGACACCAACCGGCCAAACCCACTTCAGTCTCTTCAGCCAAGCCCTCTTCAGACCACCCTTGTCCTTTTTTTGTTCTGTGGCTGGGGCCAAGCCTTTCCCCATTCAGGTTCCTGATGGCACTAAAAATGTTGCAGAACAAGTGGCTGTTATTTTAGCGTGTGCTGGAATGTTTTATATACTTACTTCCCACTCCTTTCTGACACAATATAGCAACACCCAACCCCCAAAATATTTCTCTTTTTGAACATCGACTACACTTTACACTCCAACTCAACTTGTTCTCAACATTCTGTATTGCCAAGAGAGAATTCAAAAGTCTACATGTCAAGAAATGATATATATTTTTTTGCACCAAATAATACAAAATAATATGATTTGGAACAGTTTTTTGAAACTGTAATATAGACTGTTTCTCTCCAAAGTACACTTGAACCGTATTTATTTTCAGTTGACAAACTATAGTTTACTGTTGCTTTAATTTTAGTTCCCTACGTGTCGGTCATATTGGATAAAGGCATCTGGAAATGGCTCATTATACTTGTCATAATATAAAAATAAAGGCTGGAGTATTAGGCAGGTTTGCATGTCCATGTATGAAGCTGGCAAACTCCGTCACGTTTGTCACAGGATGGTTTGCATGTCTATATAGGAATCAGGGAAACTCCGTCACGTTTGTCACAGGATGGTTTGCATGTCTATATAGGAATCAGGGAAACTCCGTCACGTTTGTCACAGGATGGTTTGCATGTCTATATAGGAATCAGGGAAACTCCGTCACGTTTGTCACAGGATGGTTTGCATGTCCATGTATGGAGCAGGGAAACTCCGTCACGTTTGTCACAGGATGGTTTGCATGCCAGTAGCCATAAGACTCCACAACCAACACAACCACCAAACATTTAGTTTTATGTAATGTACGCTGCACTATGTTGTCTATTTATTTTATCTATTTATTTTATTTCTTTTTCAAATATGTATTAATTATTTTTTTTTAATTTATGTTTATGTATACTTGAATGCTATTTCCACTACCCTCCTGCTTGGCAATTGAATTTCCCTCACGGGATTAATACAAGTGTATCTATCTATCTTATCTATGTCCATGTATGAAGCAGAGAAACTCCGTCACGTTTGTCACAAGCTGGTTTGGCCTTTGGTCCTGACTTTGCCCCCCTCTCCCTATCCATAAAATCTTACTAGGAGTTAATCTGTGAAAAAGTCATAGCTCCATGCAGATGGGCCCCCTTTTATGACCCGAGGTTCTGCCTCCTGTTAACAGAGAGTGTTTCCTTGTCCCTGTCGTCTTTGTGCTTGTGATGTGGGTGTGTCTGTTATGTTTGCGTATGTTGTAAGTGTGTGTGTCTTCTGAATGCCTTCTGTGGATTGGCTGTCCCAGAGTGTAGGGTCTCATGTGTGAAGGTTGTGTGTGTGTGTGTGTGTTTGTTTGTTTGTTTGTGATGTGCGTGTGTGTGTGTGTGTGTGTGTTTGTCTGCTTGTGGTGTTTGTTTGTGGTGTGTGTGTGTGTGGTGTGTGCAAATGTGTGAGAAAAACAACTCCAAACCTGGCCCTAATTGATACGGCAATGAATGCCTCCTATGCATTGAGAAGAGACGAGATTGTTGATCTCTGCCACCTCTGCCCAGGGACCATCCTGACCCAGTCCACATAGAGAGGTAGATAGAGAGAGAGGTAGAGAGAGAGAAAGAGAGAGCGAGGTAGAGACAGTGAGAGAGAGGTAGAGACAGAGAGGGTGAGGTAGAGAAACAGGTAGAGAGAGAGAGAGAGACACGCACTAGAAATATACACACTCAGTAGATAGAGTGAGGGAGAGAGAGAGAATTAGAAATACACACACTCTAGGCCCCAGACAAGGTTATGTGGGGGAATAAGCAGACATTGTGCAACAGCAAATACCTGTATTAAGACTACTAGGTCAGTTAGTAGGTCATTAGTAGGTCAGTTGCTACTGGTCAGTAACATAAAACGACAAAAAATAAATCAAACACCAGCACAGATATAAGAGCTCTGTGCCCCCAGAGGGTGAGGTTCAGCAGACTCTAGTGGTCTGGAAGGGGCCAACATTTCGTGTCAGAAACATTGCTCTCTACAGCATCATTAAAGACTGATGTGATTCTCATGCTCAGCTATTAAACATAAAACAATTATCTTATTAAAGACAGTGAATTAATTTTATCAGCTCACTGTACCTTCTTTCTGGCGATGTTTCTTGTACAATCCAAAGACATGAACCTCTTTCAGGTTGAAACGTACAGATAAGTGTGACTGCAATGTAACCAAGTTTTGATTTAGTAGAAACAAGGGGGAAAAAAACACACACGCACGCATGCACGCGAGCATGCACGCACACACACATGCACACACACACACACACACACACACACACACACACACATCAGTAAAAAGAAGTACAACTGAACAAAAGCGGGAGAATGGGGCCTCTACATGTGTTTGGAAACACCAAACAACTGAGCTGGTGACCCAAACAGCAGCTGCGCATGAATGAATGAGAAAACAGACAACAGATCAACTTCCACACAAAACTGTCAATACAAAGCATTTCAAACAAAACAGTGTTCACAAAAAAGCCTCTTGTTTGAACAAACGGATATTTTTGGCTTGTGTCTACTATACGTACTAATTGCTCCATACATGGACATGCAAACCATCCTGTGACAAACGTGACGGAGTTTGCCAGCTTCATACATGGACATGCAAACCTGCCTAATACTCCAGCCTTTATTTTTATATTATGACAAGTATAATTAGCCATTTCCAGATGCCTTTATCCAATAGGTTAAGTGCACGAAAATGCTCAGTGTGGGCTGTTTGTTTCCTGTTTAGCCTGGTGTATTTAAGCCTGCCGCTATTCTGAATGTAATTAGCGTCTAACATGCCACTATTCTGAATGTAATTAGTGTCTACACGTCCTTCTTTATCGTAACGCTGATTCACTAGGTGCAACACCCAACCAGGTCCGTGTAGACGCTAATTACATTCAGAATAGCGGCAGTTTCAAATACACCTGGCTAAACAGGAAACAAACAGCACACTGAGCATTTTCGTGCACCGAGCCTATATGACCGACACGTAGGGAACTAAAAATTGTCAATTGAAAATAAATACGGTTCAGGTGTACTTTGGAGAGAAACACAAAAAATACTAATGGATTTATTTCAGCTTTATACCGTTTCTGTTCAAGAGGGTTTTTTGTATATATATTTTATTTTGCTGTGCTGTGAGGTTGGGGGCGGCGGCAGGATGGCCATTCTCTGACCAATGGTGGCCGTGACCCCCCCTGGCCACCACGTGGCTACGCCCCTGATTGAGATGTACTGTATGTGTGTGTTTGTGTCAGTGGTTACTAATGTTATTGTGCCATGAACGCGGCTTCAAGTGGGATAGTTGTTCAGCGCTGGAATTCAGCACCAATCTCATGGACAGAAAGAAATGGGGAAAAGACATCTTTAGTCAAGATGATCTCGCTCCCTCTCTCTTCCTCCCGCTCCCTCCCTCACTTCCTCCTGCTCCCTCCCTCTCTACTCCCTCCCTCCCTCTCCTCCTGTTCTTGCCTCTTTATTTTCTCAGTTGTCTTTTGTTCAGTAGACCATCTTCTCTAAAATCTCTTCAACCAGTTTCTCTAAAATGACCTTGACCAGCTTCTCTAAAATGGCCTTTAGAGATAGAGGGAGCGGGAGGACATGCCTCACAATTATTTAAAAACACAAATAATTGATGTACAAGACAGATGCACTATCAGGTTAGTGCATTAGCCAATTTTTCTGAATTCTACAACTTCAGGGTCAGGAGGATCATCAGTGGAAGGCCCAAGTTCTCCTGGCATTGCAGCCTTGTCATCCTCTCCTGGAGGAGCATCAGATGACACCGTAATCCTACCAGGAGCTGAAGGTCTATTCCTCGTTGTCCATACGATGTTGAAGTACAACTACAGCATGGAAATCTGGCCTGCTTTGAAACAGGCACAGTTATAAAGGTAATTTTAGAGGAGCTGGTCAAGGTAATTTTAGAGAAGCTGGTCGAAGAGATTTTAGAGAAGATGGTCGAAGGGTTATGCCAGTACAATGCTTATTCTGATAAAGAGATAGAAGATGTACTGTAGCAAAAGCACTTTTGGCAATACTGAAGACTAGTGCTGATCCTGCCATTCTCAAACAAGGAAGCCGTCATGATTCTGAGTTTAACATGAACCATAATTCTATCTAAATGGTTAGGGGAATGCATGAATCAGACAATGGTCTAAAAACTGTAAAAGTGCAAATACTACTTGACCTCTTGACTTAACTGATGGAAAGGCACATTGTTATCAACAGAAATTAGGTCAGCAAGAGGAAACTCATGAATTGCCATATTTAAAGGCCTTTTAGTTTTAGGGGAGTGGTTGCTTGAAAATGTTTTAGCCTACCCACTTTCTAATCTTTCAGACTACTGAAACACACCGTGCTGTTAATATATTAAATAAAACATGCTTAAAAAAACCCTGTGTTTTGCCTCAAATTGGCAACTGGTAGTGGCTGGAACGAGGAATCCCTGTTTGACGCTTTCCTGTGTGGGTTAGTGGAGCCCATAAGGGATCAGTTTATCAATTGTGATTTACCAGAAGATGTGGACTCCCTCCTTGAGCTGGTTGTCAAGATTGATAAGAATCTCCAAGATCGTGGAAAATCCAGGCCTGACTATTCAGCACCTTTTCAGAGGGGACAGTTGGCCACCACTCAGCAGTCCTGACGAGCTCTTGCTCAGTTCACAGCCGCGGCCGTTGCACCAGTGCCATCTGCAGAAATGGAGGAGCAAATGCAGCTGTTGAGTTTGTGAGGGGAGATGCATCTATTGTGGGCAGATGGGTCATTATCTCGCAGGCTGCCCAGTGAGGAATCAGGCATCTGCAAGATCTACACTGGTAAGCCACACTACTGTTTCTTCTGTTCCACCTCTGATGCAAGCTAAGCTTATCACCCCACCTCAGACTGTCACTAATCCGTTCTTAGTTGACCCCGGGGCTGACGAAAGTTTTATGGACTGGAGGTTAGTTAAGAAATTAAATTCAAGATTAATTCCTCTTCCCAAGCCATTAGAGAGCCCACGCTCTAGAAGGTCGTTTACTGTGCAAGTTAACTCACCGGACTGACCAGATTCAGATGACTATCTCCAAACACACTGAATCTCTGAGTTTTCACCTGTTCAACTCTCCTTCACACATTATCATTCTGGGCTTTCCATGGCTCGCGAAACATAACCCCCACATTAACTGGGTCACAGGGGAAGTAACAGGCTGGGACCGGAACTGTTCTCCCTGTCACCTGCATTCGTGCTGTTTCTGTCTCCAAAGTATCCAACTCCTCTGATGCTTTATCCTAGTGTATTTAGTCTGTGTGTTTTCCTGTGTCTCGTTGCCAGTTCGTCTTTGTTTCCCCCGTGTCTCAAGAGTTCCAGCATTTTCATGATTGATACAGTTCTAGTGATTCCGACCCCGGCCTGTATAATCGACCCCGCTTTTGCTTCTTCCCTGTCTGTACCTCTGCCTAACAAAAACCTATTTAAACGCTGTGAATTTTTATCGCGAGATTTATGTTTTTTTAATGTATTTATCGATTTATTTATTTGTATTAATGTTCGCAAACTGTGTAGTAGACAAATGTTATGGTTTGAGTGAATGGTGGGCGTGATATGGCCAACATAAAGTTGTGTTGTGCAAAGGAAGCGAGCTTCATTGTTGTCTGAAAATTGTTACGGATTGCGGGAGACGTGTTGAACTCAATTGCATGACTCAGACAACAGCAGTAGATTTTAGAATAAACGTTTACTTATCCAGGGTCGGTACACAGCAAGGCAGTCTAAGAAGCAGGCAAACAATCCAAATGGGCAAGGGCAAAAGAGAAGTCGTATACAGTCCAGGGACGGCAACATGAGAAACTTAAATAAGTACTCTGAACACGCAGGAACACAGACACAACACGGAGGAGACACAGAGATTAAAATACGTAACAAATATGACAAGAACGCATCGAGTAACAAGAAAACACAGACTATACACCATGGATAACGAAGGACAGGTGAAAACAATCAAGGCGGGGCAGACCATGAAGGGCAGGTGCGTGAGGAATCAGACACGTGGAAACAAAAGGTAAACTAACACAAAACCAAACACGACAATAAAAGGGAAACGAACTAAGAGACAGAATGGGCAGAATAACAAGGGGAGGGCGTGAGGGGTCAGACACGAGGAGACAAAGGTAAACACAAATAAAGAACACGTGAGAACACAAGGGAGGCAAACTAATAAACAGAACAAGGACAGAGCACAGGGTACAGTTTGGCGTAGCTCGCTAAGCAGTTTAGCGAGCTAGATTCCAGGCTAAAGAAAGAGAACGCCCCTTTTTTGGGTTCGGCGAAGCAACTTCTGATAAATTACCATAGTAACATATCACTTAGCACTAACCTGCTCCAGGGCAGGCTTACACAAGAGTACCTGGATTAAGCTTGCTACACCCCCGGAAAAAAAGTGGCAGCTCCCTTTTTGAGAGACCCTGTCGACCAAGGAGCAATCCTCGTTAGACAAGCATTCCGAAACATTATAGTTGTTCGCGATCGCCAAGATCCCTTACTCCACAACGACGAGTTCTTGTACGAGCGATACGGAGTTAGCAGAAAAGGACTTAATTATTCGCAGGACTTTCTCGCGCCGTACATAAGCAACAGTACACGCCGCAGCAGAGCGCTAACTGTGCCTCAGACCCACTGCATAAACCAGCGATGTTTTGCGTTGGGTATATTTTTGTATAGTGTAGAAGCCATACATAAGGATTTGTACAGTCGGTCTAACAACCCTCAGTTACTCTCTTATTCTTTATGATTTATCAATGGTTTAGTAGAAACCTACATATTTACTTAAAATATTGATCTGTATAGCCTTAGTTTTGTTAAACTTGTTATGTGTGTAATGTGTTGACATAACCACGCCCTCTTGACATGCCTCTGTTGCGTGAATGTGTAGACCTTAATTGGCCCATTAACAGGGACGGTAGTAGATCAAATGGCGGAGAAGGAAAAGTTTTCCGACCACATACGTATCAGATTGAAGAATATACTGGCATATTGTTAATTTACTGCTTCTTGTCATCCTTCATTCTCATTTCTGAAAGTAACCCGACTGTTGGAATAAAGTATCAAACTGAATTCCTCTCTCCGTGCGTACTTAACTGGAATGTGCGTCGGTAACCCTCTGCCTCAACCTCAACCTCCGCCATTTGACCTACTACCGTCCCTGTCAATGGGTTTGTGGAGGTTTGTGACCTATGTGGCACCGGCTGTGCAGCAAGTATCCAGACAGCCATCACAGGTAACGCAGGGGACGAACACATGGTCCAGTGCTGTTATGCCTTTATGTTCTTTCTGTCAATGCCAATACGCAGTAGCAGACTGCTTAAAACTCCAGTCAGAACCACATGACATCAAAGTGGGGCACCTGAAACGGAATGGTCACTGCTTTGGATGTCTAAAGAAGGGCCATATGATTATGAATTGCAATAAAAAATTGGCTTGTCAGATATGCAATCGGAATCATCCGACCCTACTACACATCAATCAGCATACCTCAGATCAGCAGACCTTGCTAAACACAGATTACACAACACCAACAACTCTCAACAGTGCACTGGCGTCAGCTGATCACGCAACAGGGGTCAGAAAGGATTGCGCTTTATCGATAGTCCCAGTTCAAGTTAAGGTGGTCAATGGCAGCAAAACTATCCGAACCTATGCCTTCCTGGACCCTGGCAGCTCAGCCACCTTTTGTACGTAGAACATCATGCATCAGCTAAACGCCAAAGGACGTAACACAGAATTCGTCCTGCGAACGTTGGGACAAGAAAGACCTGTAAAGAGCTATGAGCTCACAGAATTGCAAGTAGGACACTTAGATGGAAGTGTGTTCATTGATCTGCCTAAGGTATGCACCCAATCCAAAATTCCTGTTTCTAAAGACAATCTACTCCTTCAGCAAAACCTAGAAACATGGCCTTACCTCAATGGAGTTGAACTCCAGAGCATTGACGCCAACATAGAGATATTAATTGGAATGAACGTCCCTCAGGCAATGCAACCCTGGCAGGTAGTCAACAGTCAAGAGAATGGACCGTACGCAGTCAAGACACTATTAGGATGGGTGGTCAACGGCCCACTCAATTCTTGTTCTGCTACGGAGGAGACGGTAACAACGTCAGTTACAGTCAATCGAATCTCAATGGACAACCTCAAGGGGTTGCTCATCAATCAATACAACAATGACTTTTCTGAAAAGGATTATGAGGAAAAGAGAGAAATGTCTGTTGAGGATAAAAGGTTCATAGACGTGACAACCAAAGCAGTGACAGTCAAACATGGGCATTACTACCTATCCCTACCTTTCCGTGACCAGGATGTATTTTTTACCTAACAACCATAATGTGGCAGCACAACGCACACTGGGTCTTTCGAGAAGATTCAGAAAGGATCCCACCTATGCAACAGAGTACAAAGCATTCATGGAGATTGTACTGCAAAAGGGCTATGCGGAAAAGGTGCCACACGAAGAGCTGCAATGCTTCCTTAGCTTCTCGCAACTCATCCAACTCAACTCTTTCTCCGCTCCGCTTTGCATCTCAGCCATAAAATCACTTGGACTCCTCCGTCGACCCGGTTAAATTCACAGAGCCTCCCGCAGAAAGTTTGTTAACTCCTTGTTTAATTGTTCCACTCTTTCCGTGGCAAAACCAACAGGACTATTTTTCATTAAATCAAACCACACCCCCTGGATACTCATACATGGACAAACCATGCCTCTATGGACGTGGTGGTGAAATAGCCATTTATCGCAGACATCACCACAACTGCCATGACTATCCCGGCTCCCCCCTCATTTGAACACCTTGTTTTTTAACTGTCTGGCCCCAAACCTCTGGTAACTGCAGTCATTTACCGCCCCCCAAAACCTAACCCTGCTTTCCCCTCTGACTTGTCCGAATTTCTCACACAACTCTGTGCCATCTCTCCTTCCATTCTGCTACTTGGTGACATCAACATACATGTTGACGCACCTGACTCCACAACCGCAACATAACTTCAGGACATTTTTTACTTTTTTAACATCATTCAACATGTCGACTTTCCCAGCCATAAAATAGGACACACACTTGACCTGGTCTGCACTGCCGGCATTACCTTCAGCAATCTAACCAGCATCGACCTCACTGTCTCTGACCACCTGGCTATCACCTTGGACATTGACACCCCTACCCCCCACGTTAAGCAGAATCGCACCATAACATTCCGGAACATCAAGTCCATTAACCTCCCCTCGCTCTCCTCCGCCTTGGCCACCGTCTCTGCCTCTGTCCCTTCTTCTACTGTCTCCCCTTCTGCTCTGGTCAACTACTTTAATGATGCACTTTCTTCTTGCTTTGACATCATCGCCCCCATCAAGTCAAAACTCACATCCCTCACCCGCTCCGCTCCCTGGTACACCGACCAACTTCGCCACTTCAAACGGCATGGCCGTCAACTTGAACGTCTGGCCAAAGAAACTGGCCTCACTGTTCACCTGGACGCCTTTAAACTCCACCAGCAACAATATATAGATGCCCTCAACACCGCTCGCTCCTCTCACAACTCCTCCATCATCCAATCTGGGTCCAACAACCCCAGAACGCTTTTCTGCACCATCAATAAACTCATCAAGCCCATGGACACCTTCTCAACCTCCTTCACCACCAGTAAATGCAACTCATTTCTATCCTTCTTCAATAACAAAATCACCCAAATGTACAACCAGCTGGCTGCCTCCTCCTACATGACCCTCCCCTTCTTCCAAGCCACTCACTCCCCTCCTTCAATCCAATCCCTGAAACAGAAACCTCTTCAATAGTCTGCAGCATGAAGACCTTCACCTGTGCCCTTGACCCCCTCCCCTCTTCCTTGCCTTTCCTGCCTCTCTCACTCTCCCCTCTCATCACCAACATCATCAACTCATCTCATCAACTGTCCTCTGGTCTTGTACCCCCCCCCCACTCAAGCTGCTGCTGTCATCCCCGCACTGAAAAAACCTGGTCTTGACCCCAACATCCCCAACAACTACCGTCCCATCTCCAACCTCCCCTACCTGTCCAAAGGTCTTGAGAGAGCTGTTGGCTCACAACTTAAGTCCTACCTCACCCTCCATAACCTCTATGAACCCCTTCCAGTATGGCTTCCGTTCCAAACACAGCACCGAAACTGCCCTCCTGAAAATCACAAACGACATACTCCTCTCCGCTGACTCTGGCTTCCTCACCATCCTCATCCTCCTTGACCTTAGTGCCGCATTTGACACCATCAACCACTGTCAAGACCATCAGGACTAAGCACCGGACCTGGGGTGACAGGGCCTTCTTGGCTGCTGCTCCCTCCCTCTGGAACGACCTCCCCATCCACATCCGTCAGGCTCCCAACATAACACTGCTTAAACAGTCCCTTAAGACCCACCTTTTCAACCTCGCCTTCACCTGAATTCCCCTGTTTCCTCCCCTCCACTTTAAGACTCTTCTGTTCAGTTTTCTTTTTTCTAACTTGTTTCTGTCTGTTTGTTTTTTGTTTGATCTTTTGTCTTTCTTATTTTTCTGTTGTCTTGTTTGCTTGCCTCATGTAAAGTGTCTTTGAGTACTAGAAAAGCGCAATATAAATATGAATTATTATTATTATTATTATCACTATTATTATTATTATTATTATTATTATTATTATTATTATTATTATTATTATTATTATTATTATTATTAATGATGCCACAGAATCTCTCTGCTCCACTCTGAGCTCATGCCTGGACAGTTTGTGTCCACTTTCTACCAGACCTGCTCGATCTACCCAGTCTCATTCATGGCTGAGTGATACCCTCTGAATGCAGCGCTCCAATCTCAGAGAACGGCTGAGAGAAAGTGGCACAAATCTGCAGACGATATTGCAAGCTACCAGACACTGCTGGCCTCCTTCTCATCCAGCATCACTGCTCCGAAGAAAACTTTTTTCAATGGCAAGATCAACAGTCCAACTGATGATCAGAAACTATTCTCCACCTTCAAAGCTCTGCTATACCCTCCTCCTCCTCCTCCCCCAGCTACTAACCTCACAGCCGATAACTTTGCCTCCTTTTTCATAATGAAACTGGCAGCCATTGGGAAATGATTCGACCAACTGTCTAGCCCCCCTAAGGGCGCAACCATCAATGGCTCATTGTTTCACTCTTTCACCCCTCTCACTGAGAGTGAGGTATCCAAAATCCTAACAGGTAGCCGTCCAACTACATGCCCACTGGACCCAATCCCATCCAACATCCTTCAAGCTATATCCCCTGCTGTCTTACCAGCAATAACACAGGTGATTAATGCCTCATTCAAATCTTGCAACATTTCCTTCTTCATTCAAAGTGGCTCGGGAAATGCCGCTGCTCAAGAAGCTGTCTCTCGATCTCACTCAGGTGGAAAACTATCGACCGGTCTCACTCCTCACTAGGGTTGGGTACCAAGAACTGGTACCAATATGGCACCTGTCCATACAACCGGTACCTACCCGGACCAAAATGCAACGCAGATTTCGGTGCTTCCTTTCAGTGCCTGAGCCTTTTTTGTATTAATACAGCAACAAATCATGCAGCTTAATGAACAAAACTTCCGTAAAATGTTGTCTTATAAACAGGAATTATTTCAGGCAGCAACATCAAACACGGAGGCTGGTTCCAAAACAGTACAAAACTAGCGATAGCTAATGAGCAGTAACGTTAGGGGCGTAGCTCTTTCTGAGTACGATCTGTATACTTTTTTCGGTTGCTAACAGATTTCGTGGGGCACATATAAAACTGCTCCATCTCCCAATGTAAACTCTGGCCTGTGTCGCTCACGTTCATTGGTGATTACATTGCAACAGTCTTATGACAGCGAAGAGCAGGCAGCCTTGCACAGAGCAAGCACAAACAGAGCTAGCCATCAATATAACAGAGCAAATGCCGAAAGGTAAACGATCAAAAGTGTGGCTGTATTTCGCACAAAAAGATTCAAACAACGCAACGTGCAGCCAATGCAACAACAAAATTTGGTGTAAAGGGGGGAGAGGAGGCAAGAGGCAAAGGCAGATCAGAAATCGTCGGCTGAAGACTAAACGGAAATGCCAGCAGCCCTAAACCTTAACTCTTAAAGGGGCAGTACACGTTCACAAAACCAGTGGGTTTAAATAAATGCAAACTAAATAATATTTTGTTTTACTCTGAAGGCAAATGTGCTCATATTCCTGCAAAAGAATTACTGAGGTGTGAAGTGTGTGTACAGAGTGTGTTTTATATGTATTTATATTTATTTAAGTATACTGTAAACAGTTCTGAAAAGTTAATATATTGTTCATAGTTTGAGTTTAAAAGGTTTGAAGCCAAGTGTTTTGTATTTATTTTTATTTATAGTATACCTTAAAAAGTTAATATATTGTTAAATTTGAAGAGAACTATTTGTCTTGGCAATAAATAAACCTGTAATGTCGTCAATCGTCGTTTTGTGCTATTTAAAAAAAAAATAAAGTATCGGTTCTGGCACCGTTTAGGCACCGGTATCGTTTTAAAAGTATCGGTTAAGCACCGGTATCGGAAAAACCCCAAACGATACCTATCCCTACTCCTCACCCTCCTATCTAAATCAATTGAGAGAGAAGCTTCCAAAAAGGTCACAGAGTTCCTGTCAACAAACAATCTCGTCAAACCGAACCAGTCTAGATTCAAAAGCGGTCACTCCACCGAAACAGCCCTGCTATCTGAGATGGAGGCCTTAAAAACTAGAGCAGCAGCTCTTCCCAGGACCCTGCGCTCATCCAGAAAGCGTCGTCTGGCACTGCCGCCTGTGCAAGCACGGCAATCCAGACTATTCTCAGTTGTAGTTCTCCGTTGGTGGAACAACCTTCCTAGCAGTACCAGAGCAGGGGCATCCCTCTCTACCTTCAAGAAGCTCTTGAAGACCCAACTCTTCAGAGAGCACCTCCCTTCCTAACTGGCACCTTGGCTTAACTTGCACTCAAGCAGTGACAGTCCCGCACTTCTTTTTCTTTCTATGTCGTTTTCTATTTCTTGAAAAAAAAAAAAAATCTGTATAATTGTTACACCAGGTTACTATTCGGCGTAGCTCGCTAAGTGGTTTAGCGAGCTAGATTCCAGGCTAAAAAAAGAGAACGCCCCTTTATCGGGTTCGGCAAAGCAACTTCTGATAAATTACCATAGTAACATATCACTTAGCACTAACCTGCTCAAGGGCAGGCTAACCAAAGTTTAGCTGGCTTTTTTTTTAGCATTCATTTTTGTAATGTGGCGATCAGGGTGCGATTTGTCCAAAAACCAGAGGGGGGGATGTTTTTTTTTTTTTTTTTATCATGAAAAAAACCAAAACGCAATACATAGGCCTAATTCTCTTCATATACATACATCATATGTCTATGATATGATAATCGCTGCTAGACGCTCAGTTCTTGTGCTCCCTCTCATTCACGTTGAAATACTGAAACCGAAACTGAAACTTTGAAAGTGAAACGCAACTTAGCAAAGCCAGCGAATTCTGAGAATGCCGACAGTTCGGGTAAGGTGAACGTTTGTGCCAGCGATGTAAGCAACTGTAAGAAAACGCTGTCACAACCTGTCTGTTATTTCATTGTTTTTTTAATAATTGAGGGTTATCCCCCCCATGTATGAAATTCATCCAGCTGAGGTGGGGATGTAAAAACCAGAGGGGGGGTAAATCCCCCCCATCCCCCCCGGCAAATCGCACCCTGGTGGCGATGCAGAGAACAAAGCACTCATAATTATATGACAGTGGTATTAGTAGTTGAGACATGGGTACAGTTGATAGACACAAAATAACTTGCATGCGCAGCAATCCTGAGACGTGATTTTGAGTTTGCACATGAATACTAACGTCTTCTTCGATCCCAGGAAATTTGAACACGTGACCCATCTCCCTTACGGAGATATTGGCGAAAGTTGTTTGACCTACTTCATTGCAAACGTCTAGTTTTGCAAACGTGTCTAGTTTTTGTGCAGTAGTGAATATAGTGTCAGTCTACTACACCATGCATACCATATCATTTTTGTAGAAAATGATTAAGGTGGATGCATGATAAGCAAATAAGAAATAAACACAATTTATTTTCATTGCTTCAATTTATTGAATTTCTTATTAATACATTTTTTACATAATTTAGCAGACGGTTTTATTCAAAGCAATTTAAAACTACAATTCATACGAAAGTGAGGGGAGTCGAACTAGTGATATGCTGCATGCAAGCCATGAGCTCTTGACACAGGAAAAGATATCACGTCTTAGACAGCTTCTTATATTGCTGTCGCAGCGGCAGAAGTGTTGGATTTTGACATGATTATGGTCTTGAATTCTTCATAACGCCTTCATGGTGATATCCTGCCTTTGTCTTTTTCTTTGAGTTTAGACTATTATACCGTTAAAAAAATCATGTTTTGGTGATCGACCTTTCCTGCCTTTTGAAGCAGGACGTGCACGCGCAATTTATCTCACGAGTTTAGCCTGGGACACATTAACTCCACGTTTAATATCTTAGCACCCGTCGCCAGACCGGTATAGTCTGTTCTCATTTAGCGAGCTAGATTATCTCACTTCGCAAGCTAAATTTATTAACTTAGCTTCAGTTCTACGCTGAACAGGGCCCAGGTTTTATTGCTCTAAGCTTGATTGTTCTCTCCCTTGTACGTCGCCTTGGACAAAAGCGTCTGCTAAATGACTAAATGTAAATGTAAATGTGTTTAGTTTGTCTCCCTTGTGTTGTCATGTGATCTTTGTTCCTTTGTCTAGTTCTTGTGTTTCCTTGTTCCCGCCATGTGCTTTCCTGTGTTTGTTTGTGTATGCCATGTGCCCTCTTGTTGTTTTCCGTGTCTCCACCACCTGTTCCCAATCATCACCTGGTTTGTTTGTCTTATTGGTTTCTCCTGTGTCCTGTTAATTCCCTTGTTTAGTCCACCTGTGTCTCATTGTCTGCCCCGCCTTGATTGTTCTAACCTGTCAGATAACAACCACATAAGCTTTAACCGGAGCAGTTACCATAATTGCATGATTTTCAAAGGAGACATACCTGTTTGAAGGCAGCAGCGGAGTGAATTCCCAGTTCGTCGGAGATTAGCAGCCCCGTCCCACCTCAACGACCAGATGGACGGGAAGTGTGGGAGAATGCGTAACAATAAGATAAGAAAAGGAATATAATGGAAACCGAAGTGGCTGATTGCTGTTTCTCATCTTCATTTTGGGGAATGTTCAGTTAACATTTAAATACAAGCAGAAGGTAGCCTTGTCTGCTCCATAACACTGCTGTGTTGGCTGAAATTAACAATGATTAATTGATACAAATTGAGGTGATGAAGTTCATGTGAATTAAAAAACAGAGGGGTAGAAATGGAGGTGAAATTAATGATAAGAGTGATTCATTAATAAGAGGTTAATTCAGAGTAGATTTGATTTGATTAAAACAGATGGGATATAATGAAAACAGAGCCACGTTTCATCATTTTGATTCACCATTCACAACCCTAAAGTGCCCTTTATCATTTAAGGAAAGTAGCCTTACCCCATGTGGCAGTTACAACAATTAATTGAAAAAGGGTGATAAAAATGCATGTGAATTGAATAATCGAGTGAAAATGGTGTGAATTTTGATTGAAAGATTACTGTCAAGCCATTTATCATTCACAATACCCAATTGACATTGTTTACATTGACATCGTTTAAGGCAATCGATTCTTGTTACACCTGCCCCTCTGGGGATGTGTCGTCACTTTGTAGTCCATCATGGACTTCTTTCTAAAAGCAAAGCGATTTCCTCTGGCATTACAATGATTTTGAATAGTCGCTCCTACTCCGTCGTAACAAGCACGTTGACACGCTCCTGTTTTGCCCTATTTTGTCGTCTGCCTTTGAGAGGAATGATGTGATATTCGATGTTGCTAAGAGGGCAACCTCGAAGCCATAGTCAGTGTGCACTTGGAAACGTCAGGGTTGTGGAGAAAGTGACTTTGTGAAAGCTGGATTCACAGATTCGAAGTTCCTGGGACAATATATCATAAGCAAAACGTTGTTAAAACACAAACTGTGTCTCTGCTCAGCCACAATAAGGTAAAAATAGTATAGTAGCTATAGGTACCTATATATGCAGCCAACTTTGAAGCAAGTGCCTAGGGACCGTCTCAAAAGTGCCACACGAAAAGGGATACTACACAAATAATCAATTAGTCACCAAAATCACTCCACACACCATTGGTCTACTGATAATTATGGTACAACAATGAGTTTGTGGGGAAAGTCTTTTTAGTATTAGATTAGTATAGATCTAGCCTATTAGGGGTAGATTTATTTCCAAACGAATTGTTGTAGTGTAACCATCAGTAGACCATTGGTGTGTGAAGTGATTTAGTGACTCTACACTGTATACAAGTGAAGTTATTTGAAGAGTTTTGCTGTAGTAGAGCAGCCTGGCTTCAAAGCTTTAATGCAGTATATTCTGCCAAGCTATACAGAGGGATGTCCCGTACAACCTTGAGGGACAGAATGGAAAGCAATACCCAGCAGATGAAAGCCAGAGTCACAAATGCAATGGAAACCATAAAATACATTGCAACAACTACCGACTGTTGGACAGCTCATAGACAGAGCTTCATCGGAGTCACTGCCCACTGGATCCAGCCTGATAGCCTAGAGAGATCTTCTGTTGCTCTGGCATGCAGAAGGCTAAAAGGAGCACATACTTATGATGTACTTGCCGGGGCCCTTAATGACATACACACCGAGTACAACATTCGGAATAAGGTTGTGAGGACCACGACTGTCAATGCCTCAAATTTTATAAAGGCCTTCAGGGTTTATGCAGAAGAGGAAAGTACAACTGAAGAGGAGGGGGATGATGAGAATGACCTGGAGGTGGAGACAGAGGCCATGGAAGTGGAAGCTTTAATGGAAGAAGACGATGAGTGCTCTGAGTACCAACTCCCAAAGCATCACCGTTGTGCCTGTCATCTGCTGAATTTGATCTCAACAGCGGATGCCAACAAAGCAGAGTAAAAGGATGGCTACAGGAAGATCTCCCGCGCAGCATTTGCCAAGTGCTCAGCCCTCTGGAACACAAGAACAACTCCCCGCTCATCGACTGCTGCAGAGGTAGTTGAAAAGGAACTCTCACTTTCGTTCAGTTGAAAGAATACTGAGGATAGTCAGAGAGAGTGGAGAAGGAGCCATCAGAGCGGTTACCGTGGCACTCAAAGTCCCCATGTAAGTATGGCTCGGAGCAGATGCGCAGTTATGATATGGGTGTAGTAATATTGTAGTTGACTAATCATGTAGACTTCATTCAAGTCAACTGTAGAGGAGTAGCCTATTATTATTTAGATCATTTAGAACACTATCAGCCATGTCTCAATGCCTATCCCTTATTATGAGACAGGCCATTATTTCATATTTGAACAGCTTTCTGTAGCTGAACACATAATCTTGCATAAATATTTAGGTTGAAATTGCTATTTTTTTCTGATGTATGCTTATGCATGTTGAAATATTCAGAATAGCTGAATATTCACTTGTGTAATAACACTGTACGTCTCTTACATTCTGCATATTCCGATATTGTGTATTACAGGTTCAGCCCTGCAGAACTGGCTGTCTTGACGGTATATGCGTCAACCATGAACCAACTATCAAAGGCACTTAACATATTGCAGGGAAAGGTGGATATTCACATGGGATGGCTGGTGCCCACTATAACCCTCCTTACTGTGAAGCTTGACCGCCTCAAGACATCATCAAAGTTCTGCCAGCCACTGATCACTGCCCTTCAAGAAGGAATACAGCGAAGGTTTGGATACATGCTTGCTGACCCTGAGCTCATTGCTGCAGCAATTTTACTTCCAAAGTTTCGCACATCGTGGACAAGCGATGAGTACTTGCTGAAGCTGGGTAAGTAATTTAAAAGGTTTTTAAATGGGCAAGTGTTCAATTGGTAAGGAAGCCTGGCAAAGAACCTACCCTGTTCCAGACAGTTAATCCAAAAATATGTTATAGTCACTATGGGAAAAAATACCACAGCCATACTTATCACGATTATCATGATGGTTTTAGAGACAAAAAGTATTCTTAAAATAATGTTTCCTTTATTCTGTGTTTGGGTTGGTCTGTGTAGGCATGGACTATATTAAAAGAATAAAAACCGCACTCTCAAGCTTTTCTCTTTAGAAATAAGACCAGTTTATTTTCGTACAGACGCGTTTCGGCCTTACGCCATCGTCAGTGTGTAGTGTGGACAACAGAATGGATGCTTTTTATCAGCATAGGTCAAGGGTTACAAGTGACACATGAGACACATGACAACCAGGTGACAGCAACAGGTGACATCTCCAGGTGACCTGCACATACGGGTACACAGATTCAAAGCATGTTCGCACACGTAGCCTAATAAACGGAAAACACATATTCAACACATATTAAACAGTAGCCAAACTTAGCAGTCTGAATCAAATAAAGCACACATACTAATAATGATAGAAATAATAATAATAATAATACAGTCAAGCAGTCAAGTAGGCTCAACGAAAATCCCAAAAAAGATTTAGGCGGTAATGCAACCGCAGCCACTCTCTTATAGCATCGGGATGCATCAATACGCATTATGTTCCACCCTACCCCTACAACCCAGTGAATATGTACACATATTTTAACAAAGAGGGATCATATAAAGCAGCTCAAAACTAGCTCTTCATTCAATCCATCGGGGTGTACAGTTTGAAGCGTGAATATCCAGTGCGCCTCCCGCTGAAGGAGATAGCGCTCTCTGTCACCACCCCGTTTGAGAGTCTTCACTGCCTCTATGCCTTGAAATTTCAAGGTGCAGACATCGTGCCCAGATTCATTAAAATGTCTTGCTACAGGTGACTTAACGTCATGATTGCGTATGTTACTTTTGTGTTCAATTATTCTTACTCTTAATTCTCTTTTTGTTTTTCCCACATAACAAAATCCGCATGGGCATTTCAACAAGTATACGACAAAGGTCGTGCGGCAAGTGATTCTCCCCCTCACGGAGAAAGACTTGCCAGTGCGCGGGTGTAGAAAGGTATTACCCTTGATCATTGCATTACAATTAACGCAACCCCTACAGGGGAAATTACCAGGCTCAAGGTTTGTAAGCCAATTGGTTGGCGGAGAACAGGGGCGGACTGGGACAAAAAATCGGCCCGGGCATTTTGAACCAGACCGGCCCACTAAATTCGATAACACACCTTTTTAATCTCGAATGTCTACACCAACCAGGCTTATAGCTAGCAGGGCGTCTGCCCTATAGTCTACTAAAAAATAAGAAGAAACGGGACGCCCTACTTTTAGGCAGGACGGCCTAAAGACGCCCTATTTTTCTCCCGTTTTACCTGTTAACTTCGCTGAATGTGATCAAAATTCACCGTTTCAGTCACTTCAGTGCTTAGCGAAGTCTAGAATCATACATATGACCTGCCAAATCAGAAAATACAAATAGCATTGCTGTATTCCCGCTACAACAACGTTACATCATGATTCCAACGAAACATTGATTCACGGGCTCGCAGAAGCTCCAGAAGACAGCTGTCTCACCGCACGTCACTGAACCTACTACTGTATGAGTTGTTCAACAAGAGTTTGTGTGTTAAGGTGGTGGTCTTAATTAATCTAAATGCAATACACATCATACACTTTAAAGCTTTGTTCAGAACACGGAGGTATAAGATCGGTCGATATTTTCCATGAAAATAGCGACTGAAGAACCCCCTGTTCTCGTCTCCGAGAGGACAGGCTGTATTGCTCCCTTTTCTAGAAGGGAGTCTATTTCCTCCTGTAGGAAACGCGCTTGATGAGGTGGCATTAACGTTTGAACTACGCCCCTGAACTTCGGGGGGGACGGGAAAACTGGAGCGTATAACGGGCTATCATAATTCGGTATCTGGACAAATTGGCATATTTTCGGAATACCAGGGTTTGGGAATACTGGGCTTTATGAACAATTGACATGGCACCGCGCACCACTCAAACACACAACATAGAGTGTAGGCTAACGGCTGGCTGTTTCAGAGTACAGTAGGCTGAGGGCTAGCAACAGCTACAGACTTGTCTTGTATTTAGCTATGCAAACGAACTTGGCCATAGAACATAGGTTCTAAGTCAAACATATTTTAGAGACGTTTTAATTCATGATCAGTAAGCTTACCGTAGGTCGTTGTATCGTATCTCCCTGGCTGTAGCCACCAGCACTGTCATCCACGGGAGCTGATGGCAAAGTTTAGCTAAAGGTAGAAGGTGTTTGCTGATATGATTGGACGAGACCCTAGTCACTCAAGAAGACGGCCAATGGGCCGCAGACTAGCGTGCGCGTGTCAAGCATGTCAAGGCCATGGGCCACGCTGTTTACCGTCCTAATGCATTATGTAGGCAGGTCCAAATCGAAAGGGGTTTGTGTTGGGTCAGCCCAGGGGATGTGATTGGGCCAGCCCAGTGTCAGTAGGGCCGCTGATGAACTAATTTCGTGGGCCAGCCGGTCAGACCATTATATGGCGAAAAAAATAAAAAATTAAAATTCGGGACCATCGGCCCATATTGCACCCCGGCCCAGCGGGCAAACGCCCGGTATGCCCGATGGCCAGTCCGTCCCTGGCGGAGAATACGAGTCTGCTCTCACCAGGGTGTCTCGCAAGTTTGGCAATCTTTTATATGCAAAAAGTGGAGGATTTTTAAATGATTGGCCGATCTGTGAGTCGCTAGAAAGAATATGCCAATGTTTTTTTACTATGGACTTGACCTCGGACGACAGTGGTGAAGAAGTCGTAGACAAGACAATTCTGTTTTCTGAGGTGGTTTCTTTCTTTTTGAAAAGCGATTCTCGCTCTTTGATACGTACCCTATTCAGGCATGAGTCCAGATTGGTCTTATCATAGCCTTTGGAAATTAAACGTTCATATAGGATGTTGGCCTGGCCTTCGAATTCCACCTCAGTACTGCAAATTCTCCTCATACGTAGAAATAGACTGTATGGGAGGCTTTTTTTCATGGAGGGAGGGTGGTAGCTTTTTGAGTGTAGGAAGTTATTCCTGTCTGTGGGTTTCCGAAACACTGACGTCTGTAAGACCTGCCCCGTAGATCTAGAGACCTGAACATCAAGAAATGGTATAGAGGACATGTTAAATTCCAATGTAAATCGTAAAGAGTCCAGTCTAGTGTTAAGAAATTCATGGAATGTGTTAAGTTGTTCCACTGTACCACTAAATATAAAAAAGACATCATCAATATATCGGAACCAACATTTCAAACAGTGGTTAAAGGCATTTTCAGTGGAATACACAAAGTCACTCTCAAACTTGCCCATGAACAGGTTTGCGTAGTTTGGGGCAAATGGAGAGCCCATTGCTGTGCCCTTCACCTGGTGGTAGAAATTGCTTTCAAATTTGAAATAGTTCATGGTCAGGACGATGTGTGCCAAGTCCCATAGGAAAGTCGCTGGAGGCTCATTGACATCACGAGATTTTAGATAGTGTTCTAAGGCAGACAAGCCTAGGTCGTGGGGGATGTTCGTATACAGGCTGGTTACATCCATAGTGCATAAGATGTCATTGTCAGATACATGGACATTCATCAATTTGCTTAAAAAGTCAGAGGTATCCCTTAGGTATGAGGGTAATGTCCAGACGATTGGCTTTATGTGCCAATCTACATATTGCGAGATGGCTTCAGTGAGAGATTGGCAGCCGGCCACAATTGGACGTCCGGGAATGGTGTCTACACATTTTTTATGGATTTTAGGCAATGTATAAAAGATAGGTCGTACAGGATGTGCTTGTAGTAAAAAGTCCAATTCGTTTTTTGTGATGTAATTGTCTGCTCTGCCAGTGTTCAGAGTACGTTTAATCATATTAAAGAAACGGCTGGTTGGGTCGCACGAAAGAGGTGATTGGGTAGAAATGTTGTGATTTTGTGAATTGGTTGGATACATCTTGATCAACCAGACGGCAGACAGTCTGGACAGAGGGATTAAGCACTGGGGGCATGAAAGTACTTTTTGGCCGAAAGTGGCTCTTAGCCGAATCATCCCTGGAAACAGTCGCTGTATTGGGCTGAGCTAGGGGAACAGGGCTTGTTGTAAAGAAAGACCTCAATTTAATAGATCTAAAAAACTTGAAAAGTTCAATCTTTGTCATAAAGGGATCAGTGTGCTTGGATGGGACAAAAGACAGGCCTTTGGAAAGGACGGCAGTCTCTTCCGCACTAAGTGGTTGTCATGTGTCTCATGTGTCACTTGTAACCCTTGACCTATGCTGATAAAAAGCATCCATTCTGTTGTCCACACTACACACTGACGATGGCGTAAGGCCGAAACGCGTCTGTACGAAAATAAACTGGTCTTATTTCTAAAGAGAAAAGCTTGAGAGTGCGGTTTTTATTCTACTAATAGTTAACATTCTTTTACTACGCCCCTCTTTCGTGCGACCCAACCAGCCGTTTCTTTAATATGATTAAACGTACTCTGAACTTTTTAAGCAAATTGATGAATGTCCATGTATCTGACAATGACATCTTATGCACTATGGATGTAACCAGCCTGTATATGAACATCCCCCACGACCTAGGCTTGTCTGCCTTAGAACACTATCTAAAATCTCGTGATGTCAATGAGCCTCCAGCGACTTTCCTATGGGACTTGGCACACATCGTCCTGACCATGAACTATTTCAAATTTGAAAGCAATTTCTACCACCAGGTGAAGGGCACAGCAATGGGCTCTCCATTTGCCCCAAACTACGCAAACCTGTTCATGGGCAAGTTTGAGAGTGACTTTGTGTATTCCACTGAAAATGCCTTTAACCACTGTTTGAAATGTTGGTTCCGATATATTGATGATGTCTTTTTTATATTTAGTGGTACAGTGGAACAACTTAACACATTCCATGAATTTCTTAACACTAGACTGGACTCTTTACGATTTACATTAAAATGTAACATGTCCTCTACCATTTCTTGATGTTCAGGTCTCTAGATCTACGGGGCAGGTCTTACAGACGTCAGTGTTTCGGAAACCCACAGACAGGAATAACTTCCTACACTCAAAAAGCTACCACCCTCCCTCCATGAAAAAAAGCCTCTCATACAGTCAATTTCTACGTATGAGGAGAATTTGCAGTACTGAGGTGGAATTCGAAGGCCAGGCCAACATCCTATATGAACGTTTAATTTCCAAAGGCTATGATAAGACCAATCTGGACTCATGCCTGAATAGGGTACGTATCAAAGAGCGAGAATCGCTTTTCAAAAAGAAAGAAACCACCTCAGAAAACAGAATTGTCTTGTCTACGACTTTTTCACCACTGTCGTCCGAGGTCAAGTCCATAGTAAAAAAACATTGGCATATTCTTTCTAGCGACTCACAGATCGGCCAATCATTTAAAAATCCTCCACTTTTTGCATATAAAAGATTGCCAAACTTGCGAGACACCCTGGTGAGAGCAGACTCGTATTCTCCGCCAACCAATTGGCTTACAAACCTTGAGCCTGGTAATTTCCCCTGTAGGGGTTCCGTTAATTGTAATGCAATGATCAAGGGTAATACCTTTCTACACCCGCGCACTGGCAAGTCTTTCTCCGTGAGGGGGAGAATCACTTGCCGCACGACCTTTGTCGTATACTTGTTGAAATGCCCATGCGGATTTTGTTATGTGGGAAAAACAAAAAGAGAATTAAGAGTAAGAATAATTGAACACAAAAGTAACATACGCAATCACGACGTTAAGTCACCTGTAGCAAGACATTTTAATGAATCTGGGCACGATGTCTGCACCCTGAAATTTCAAGGCATAGAGGCAGTGAAGACTCTCAAACGGGGTGGTGACAGAGAGCGCTATCTCCTTCAGCGGGAGGCGCACTGGATATTCACGCTTCAAACTGTACACCCCGATGGATTGAATGAAGAGCTAGTTTTGAGCTGCTTTATATGATCCCTCTTTGTTAAAATATGTGTACATATTCACTGGGTTGTAGGGGTAGGGTGGAACATAATGCGTATTGATGCATCCCGATGCTATAAGAGAGTGGCTGCGGTTGCATTACCGCCTAAATCTTTTTTGGGATTTTCGTTGAGCCTACTTGACTGCTTGACTGTATTATTATTATTATTATTATTATTATTTCTATCATTATTAGTATGTGTGCTTTATTTGATTCAGACTGCTAAGTTTGGCTACTGTTTAATATGTGTTGAATATGTGTTTCCCGTTTATTAGGCTACGTGTGCGAACATGCTTTGAATCTGTGTACCCGTATGTGCAGGTCACCTGGAGATGTCACCTGTTGCTGTCACCTGGTTGTCATGTGTCTCATGTGTCACTTGTAACCCTTGACCTATGCTGATAAAAAGCATCCATTCTGTTGTCCACACTACACACTGACGATGGCGTAAGGCCGAAACGCGTCTGTACGAAAATAAACTGGTCTTATTTCTAAAGAGAAAAGCTTGAGAGTGCGGTTTTTATTCTACTAATAGTTAACATTCTTTTACTCGCACCCGAAAACGCATTTATATATATTTTTTGAAGTAGAGCGCGCCTATCCCTACTAATACTATATTAAAAGAAACATGAAGGAGGATCCGCTCCCATCACCAGTAAGCGATTCCGGGTCAGAGGAGGAGGGCTTCTTTGGCCTTATGAAGGGAAACGTCCAGGAAACCACAAAACAACTGGATGCCTACCTGGCGAACTCAGCTACCTCCATGGACACCCTGAAGTCAGTGCCCACAGTTGCCAATTTGTCCCTTAAGCTCAACACGCCGTTGCCTGCCTCTGGGCATATTTTTTCTGCAAAAAGAGGCAGAATAGGGTCAAAGAATTTTGAAAACCAGCTCTTCTTCAAATTGAACAAAAGGTTCTGTTAATGCGAAGTTGTTGAAAGGGCTCTTAATTGCACTTTTACTGCAATGTTCTTGTGATGGCCATTTTTTTTGCACTAACCTTTGGCTGCCTGACCAATGGTCACATTTTGGTCTTAATTTAAATATCTCATTCTAAGATCTGCCTTGTTCTGACCAGTTTCACAATAGTTTTTCATGTTCCATGTTTACATTTTTTACACTTTTACAATTCAATAAAATATTTAAAGATATGAACATGTTGTCTTCGTTGGTTCGGCTTAATGGTTCATTTTGCAGATAATCCCTGGTAGATAACTTGTCATCCGCAGAATAGTAAGATAGAGTTTGAAAAGTATTACAGAGGGTAAGCACAATACATACACCAATCTTTACGATAAGCAAATGTTGTTGCTTATAATAATTACTAGTAGTGACTTCTGTAGAGGCATACGTTTTACTATTAGCTATATCTGCATTCTGTATCAAAATGGCACAGCACTAGACATTGAGAGACAACCCATTGCGTGAGTACTTTTACTTTTACTTTTTAACTATATTTAAAAGTGAGTGCTTTTTACTTTTAACTTAAGTAGGATTGTTGATGTAGTACTTTTACTTTTACTTACATTTTCCTGGGTACTTGTACTTTTACTTAAGTACTAAACTTCAGTACTTCTTCCACCACTGTTTATTTGCACACAGACAACATCATCATAGTTAACCACGATCATGGCCGCATATGGGAAAGGCAACCACCAAACATTAGCCTGGATACCAGCCTGAACTCCGCCCACAAAATTTTTGGTCTGGGAGATTCAGTCTGGAATCGAGCTAGTTGGGAGAGATTTAACGTTTCAAAAAGGTTGAGAAAGCAATCTAAACCAATCAAATTGTAAGGGCGGGCTTTATACGTTGATGGACAGATATAGATAGAATATACCGGAATATACATCGAACAAAGATGGCGCCGTCTCGGGAGCTTTGTGGGACATATTTTATATGATTTAAGCTATCTACACGACTTTTGTATGTCTACATTGACTCGGTTAGTTGTGTATACGCAAAACGAGTGTTGCTGAGGATTTTAGGTCCTAACTAAAGCACTCTAGACCATTATTGATCGGTTATGCTAACGCATTGGCCAAAAAAATCATTGAAACTAATGGTAACTTCTAGCCTTGAGTGCTAATTAAGTAACGTGAGCAGGCATATCTCAGCAGATATTGACAGCGCATTCATTTTGAAAGAGGAACAGAGAAACGCGATCAAGGCATTTGTCGATTGAAAAGATGTTTTTGCCGTCCTTCCTACGGGATCAGGTAAAAGTTTAATCTGTCAGATGGTAATACTACGTTGCTCTGATTGGTTCTAGGTATCCAATTCAGCGAAGAGGAATTTTCTTTCCTGGTTCGTTGAAACACGCCCCATAATCACAGCCCAAGAGTTCGGTCTCAGACTCATATTCTGACTAGAATTATGAGTATGACATCGTCAGGCTAACCAAACATACCAGGACCTTTGAACTTTGGGCACGGAGCGTCAGACGTGAGCAGGACAGGTGGGTGTGATGAGAGGGGTGGATGGAGAGGGTGGGATTATTTAGAGTGCTATGTAGTAATAAAATATTATTGTTTCTGGGTAAACCTCACTGTATGAATATAGGGAAATGTATCTTTTGATAATTAGTCGGAATATGCATATGTTTAGTAATTGATTAACGATGGTTCCAGCCTGCTAAATGAAATGTCGCCGCAGAACAGGTCCTGTGAGCGATGAGTCTGAGGGGAACAACTTCCCACCAATTTTGACGATGAAGCATCCGAGACACTGCCTCCACTTCTTGTTACAAGGCCAGCCCGGCTACAGTTATGAAACAAGAATACATACAATTGTGTATTTATTCTCATTGCGCCTTTGAAAAAAATATCAGTGTAAAAGTTCACATCATTTTTGCTGGGTAGGAGGGCAACTTTAAATCATCCAGACCATGAAGGCTCTTTTTGAGGTGCTTTCTGTGTTGCTAGGTAACTGGATTTTTAGGCCTCCACCAACTTCAGGATTATCACCTCTTCATCTGTCTCACTCTCATCACTGGACAGAAGGCTTGCAGCTGTTTCTTGTAAAGCTTCAAGATAAGGAAGTATTGCTTAAAACAGGGCTCTCAAACTCAAATTACCCGGAGGCCAATGAGCGTCCAGTCTGGTCATTTGGGGGCCAGATGTTTACGGTAAACATTGGGGTGGCCCATTTAAATCAATGGAACTTTTCATTTAAAAAAAATAGTGCAGTTCCACTGTTAAACTGATGAGAAGCCTTTGAACTAGTGAGAAATAATCACAGTCATTCAGATAATATAATACAAGCTGAATGCATTAAATATCCATTTTAACATTTTACATTCTCAAAAAGCCAACTGTTTGCATTTTTAACATGTAACAGCTACAGGAGTAAAACATATTTCACTAAAATCTTAACATAGACTAACATGAGATGGGTGTCTTTATATAGACTAACATGAGATGGGTGTCTTTACATAGACTCACATGAGATGGGTATCTTTATATAGACTAACTGCATTACTCACATGAGATGGGTGTCTTTACATAGACTGACCGCATTTAATTATAGGACAACATGAAGAGGTTTACAAGCAAACCCCCCCAACGTGAACAGCTGCAGGACGGAGAGGGAGAGATATGAATATTACAGCGCTGCTCCGTTGGACCAACTTGAGGCCGACAGACCATGTGAGGCTCTGGCATGGCGGCAGCTGGACTCCTTCTCTCAGTGCGCTGACAGTAGCGACACTGCTCTGCCACACAGGGGCTCCTGGACAAGGCGTCTGCGTGGCCGTATAACCGGCCAGCCCGGTGGCGAATCTCAAAATCGTAATCTGGAGGAGTCTCCATCCACCGAGCCAGCTGGCCTTCGGGCTCTTTGAAACTCAGCAGCCACATGAGTGAGGCGTGATCTGTTCTCAGTAGGTAGATGCCCAGCACCACTACTAACAGTTTGCGTCGGGTGACACAATAATACCGTTCTGCCCGACTGAGTCTGCTGAAGTACCTCTTCCCCCTGTTCTCCTACCTGGGAGAGGGCCACGCCGATCCCCACGTCACTGCCATCCATATCCAGAACGAACGGTAGCTGTGGGTTGGGAAATGCCAGTACTGGGGCCTTGGACAGTGCTCTCCAAAGTTGGTGGAATGCAGCATTGCGGCTCTGTGTCCACAGAAACAGCTGGTCCGTTGTGTGTCAGCTGGTGCATTGGGCTGGCAACCGTAGCAAAGTCCTGAATGAAACGTCGATAATAGGATGCCAGACCCAGAAAACTCTTCACCGTGTCCACTTTAGCTGGGTCAGTGGCTACTCCCGCTGCCCCCACGACATGGCCCAGAAACCCAGTCTGTCTCCTCAACAGGTTGCATTTCTTTGGATGCAGTTGGTTTGGTCAGGCTTCAGGGGCTAGTTCTATTTGCCAGTACCCGCTACGTAAATCAAGCGAACTAAACCAGCTGGAGCCGGATATACTATCAAGCGCATCATCAATACAGGGGAGCTGTATGAGTCTTTTCTTGTTACCTGATTGAGGCGCCTGTGGTCAACGCAGAACCGCCATGAAGTCTTTTTTTGTGACGAGGACTGCAGGTGCCGCCCATGGGCTGTTGTTGGGTTCAATCACTCCCGCCTCGGCCATTTCCTTGACCTTCTGTTCTGCTACAGCTCTCTTGGTGAACGGCAGTCGGCGGGGAGAAAGTCGAATTGGGCGGGCATCTCCGGTGTTGATTTCCGGTGGGCTTGTTTTGTCTCGGCCGAGACTGGCGTGCCCCGACTTGGTGGCGGCTGGCTGTGATGTGGGCTGGAGGTCGAGGGCGCTGGGAATGTGGTTTGTGTGTGTTCGGGAGAACAAGCTGGACGTGAGCGGTGTTCATTTCTGTCTTCAATGACGCCTCCGTGCAGGAGTACTTGCTCTATGCTCCTGAACTAGAGACGTGGCTTGTGTTGGCGATGTTGCGAATCCTTGCCGAGCCTGACAAGAATTCTCTGTTGCACGTAGAGACACAGTGTCCGCTCCCAGGTGAAGTGGTGCCTGAGAAACATCCACCATACCACAGTATCAGGATGATAACCTCTCTCTCAACTTCAGTAGGACTAAGGAGATGATTGTGAACCATAGGAGGCGGCAGGAGGAAGAGCATGCACACCTACACATCAACAGATCGGAGGTGGCAAGGGTCAGCTGCTTCAGGTTCCTCGGGGTGCATATAAGCCAGGATCTCTCCCGGTCTGCTCACACAGACAAAGTGGTCAAAGCAGCCCTGAAACGTCTCTTCTTCTTGAGGAGACTGAGGAGTTTGGCATGGGCCTCCTCACAACATCTACAGATGCACAATAGAGGGCATTCTGACTTGTTGCATCACAGTGTGGTATGGAAACTGCAAAGCCAGGGACTGCAAGGTCCTACGTAGTGTGGTCAGGTCTGCAGAGTTCATCAACGGCAAAGGACTCCCAGCCCTGCAGGACACCTACCACACAGGCCTCAGAAAAGGCCTCAGAAAAGCTGACAGGGTTTCAGGATTCAAGACTGTTACCACCTAATAGAATATTAATAAAGCACGCTAAAGTTGAAGAATGGACCGGAGGCAGAGTCAGTTTCAGTTGGTTTGTATTTCAGGTATATGTTGGTTCAAGAACGGTCTAACCTGATAGCAGTATGCTATCTCATTTATACAATTCAGGTTACAGTACAAAGGGAGAGGGGAAGGGCCACACCCTTTTAGGTGAGAGAAGAGGGGTGGGGGTTGCAGTCAGAGGTTCACCTATGGGGGGATGATGCCAGGACACAAGGCCTCTAGCAGGAAGAGGGGGGGGGGGGGGGGGGTCACATGTCATTTGCATTGGATCTCAGTGAGAGACAGACCTAGTACACAATCAGAGTGAGTTGTAGATACAGAGCAGTACATCTTTACCTATAATAATAACAATAATTCCAGTTCCATCAGTCCCCCAATTGAGCATGTGCTCACACAATAATAACCAGGCAACAGCCAATCAGGGCAGGACACATCGAAATATGTTACAGATAGGGATGATACAAATTAACAGTGGAATATCTATTTTGCAGTTCCATCAGTAGTTATCTTGTGAACACCCAGAGCCCACATGCAGAGTCCTTCTGCCATGTTTTCTGGGTGGGTAGTCTCTACCATGGCAAGACGTGCTGAGTCAGGTGCTGAAACACCAAGCACGTGGATGGCCAGTTGATGAGTTCAGGTTTCCATTGTGGTCACAGGGTTGTCAAAAGTCCTTTTGTTTAGGCTGAGTGTGTATCTCTGAGGAGAGCTGGACAGTAATCTTTTCCTCGGAATTGAAGTGAATTGGGTGATCTCAGGGTTCTGAGATTCTTGGCTTCGGGTACTTATCAAGTCTCACATGAGGAACCAACAATAGGTGTTTGGAGAACATTCAAGCATTTGCATTTGACTGTGATATGGGGGAGGGGTAGGGATGGGAACCGAGAACCGGTTCCCAATGAGCCGAATCTTTGGAATCGTTAGCCAAATTCATAACCGGGTCTGTTAACGGGTCTATGTGCCGTTTGCGCATGCGCGAACTCTTAATAATAATCAGACCGCAGCAGAAATGGCAACTCGACAGAAGTGATCTAAAGTGTGGCTTTATTTCACCCGAACGGATGCAAACACGGTCACTTAACCTCTGTAAAAAATGTATTTCCTCAAAGGGAGGAAGGACATCTACCATGAATAAGCACTTGAGAACACATGGTATAAAATTACAAAAATGTCATGTTTTCGATGCCAGCAGCAGCTCAACTAACGTCGGCGCTTCATCCCTAACTTGCCAAGGTAAACTCCTCAAAATGTTTTATCATAAGTCATAACGGTGTTACTCGTGTGTTATCAGCAAACGTTTGCGTTTTCGTGTTAACCATAACTAAACTTAGCATTGAATTGCTTAACAGAATGGGCGGTATTGGACATTGTCATATATTATATATAAGTTACATAACTAGGCTAGCTTAACTGTAGAATCTTCTATTTTCAGCCGTTGGCTAGAGGCAGGGGCAGTGCTTGCCTCCCCTCTGTTGGTTCTAGGGTAGGGTTAGGCTGTACAAAAGACTCCGTTAATAATAATAACGCGTGCAGCTCCCTCAGTTTGACAGTTCGATATTGATAAGTTTCTCGTAGCCAATTCAGTGGCAGCAATAGCTAAGTGTTAAATATACTGAGTGCCTAGTTTGTACACGATACAAGTAAGTATGTTTAAGTACGTTATTGTGTTTGTAGTGGACTCTACATTGCTATTAGAAGCGTTAAGCATAATAGTTCGCTATTAGCAATACAACCAAGCAACCTACAAGAAAATATACAGTCAAGCTGGAGACACAATTAGCCCTGAGCGATCGCGTATCCTCCCAGAGAAGGCAGACATGCAAATTTTTCTGCACAAAAATTGTAAATAGTCTTTGCCACTGCTAGTTAAATTTTTTTGGCAGCTCAGTTAATAATATACCCTTTTACAAAAGGAAGGAGCATTGTTATTTTTATGAACGTTTATATTAAACAGAACACATTTTATTTAAGTTATGTAAGTTTTATTTAAATGTGTATGTAAACATTCTAAAAATGTATATAAAAGAACATTAATGTAAAAAACCCGTTTGTGCTCTTTTTTCACCCCCTACCCAATTAAAAGAATCGTTAAGAGAATCGATAAGGAATCGGTTCGATAAGCAGGAATCGATAAGGAACCGGAATCGTTAAAATCTTATCGGTTCTCATCCCTAGGGAGGGGGAGGGGTGTTTGGTAACAGGAAATGCGAGACTACTTCATGAGTGAAGGCACAGGCATGGTAAAATAAAATGGAAGGTTGGACCAAACAAAGACAAATAGCACAAGACATTGACAAAATAAAATAAAAAGGAATACAGGAAACAAAATAGCACAAGACTTTGACAAAATAAAATAAAAAGGAATACGGTTGTGACAAACAAAAGACAGCATAAAATAGTGCAGATAAGTCACAACAAGCCTTCAAATCCCCTATATGATAGCTTCCAAGCTATCATCTTTGAAAAGTAAATACAAGTTAAAGCAAGGCATTGTCAGACTTAAATCATACCAGACAATAAACAAAGCAGTCAAAAGTGGTCAAAAGTATGTCAGTCTATATTCTAACTCAGTCAGTGAGTGGCATTGAAGTCATTCATTGGCTAGGAGTCGTGTAAGTACATTCATTCATCGGCTGGCCAGCCCACACACACACACACGTACACACACGCGCGCTTGCGCAGTTGTTCGCTCAGAACACGCGTTGTCTGACTCGCGGGGAAACAAAGACAAGAGAAGTTAATAATCTGGTTACAACATGTAGGCAACACAGAACACAGAGAGTTAGCAGAAGTCTGCTTCCTCAACATTCACTGGCTTTATTTGACTACCAGACAGCGACAGATCACTTGAACAGCGAGCTCAATTGATTTTACTTAAAAGGGGCATTCCAACATATTGTGGGCCCAGATAATGTGTCTATACATTTACGTATGTTTTTCCGAAAAGGCATCTTATTTCCATGTATCTTAAACATATACACCCAGGATGAAGGCTTTGTTAAAAGTCTTCACTTCTCTCCTTCTAACTGGCTAAGTTAGATCAATTTAGACAATGGGATAGATGGTGTTGTTCGAATCACTACTGATAGTCAAGCCTGGCCACTTTAAGAACAAAGACATGCATGAAGGATTGATGGTCCCTAGAGGGCGCACTAGTGGGGCTAAATTGAGCCTCGTTTAGCCCCTGGGCAGATCGTCTCCTAGCATGAGGTGGGGGGAGGGGGCTGGGGGGTACTGGAAAGGGGCGCGAGGGGTGGCTGGATTCCTGGCTGGATTGGGTTTCCGTGATTTGTCCTATGCTTTCCATAAATTCACACTCGGAGCAGGTCGGAAGGCGGCGGCTGGAGGTCGGGCCCATCAAGGTCTTTAAAGACGATCCGGACGCATCCGTGCGTTCCCACGATAAGTCATCAGCGAGTTTAGTATATTGTATTGTGTATTTAGTATATTAAGTACATGCCACGTACCAGCCTGCTTCAAGACCTCCACCATCATCCCTGCCCCCCAAAAAAACAAAGATCACAGGACTCAATGACTGTAGACCCGTTGCCCTGACCTCTGTGTTGATGAAGACATTTGAGCGCCTTTTGCTGTTCCACCTCAAAACCATCACTGACCCTCTCCTGGACCCCCTGCAGTTCACCTACAGGGCCAACAGGTCTGTAGACGATACAGTAAACATGACCCTTCACTTCATCCTCCAGCACATGGACTCTTCAGGAACCTATGCCAGGATACTGTTTGTGGACTTCAGCTCTGCCTTCAACACCGTCATTCCGGCTCTGCTAGAGGACAAGCTCTCCCAGCTGAGTGTGCCTACAGGTGGATCACAAACTTCCTGTCTGACAGGAGGCAACACCTGAAGCTGGGGAAGCAAGTCTCTGACTCCTGGACCATAAGCACTGGTTCCCCTCAAGGCTGTGTTCATTCCCCTTTACTCATCTCCCTCTACACCAACAGCTGCACCTCCAGTCATTAGTCTGTCAAACTCCTTAAAGGTGCAATAAGGATCAATAGCTATTCGCTAAAGGTATGCTAGCAGCTAAAACTAACGAAATCTCTTGAAATGTGCGGACTTTGACATTATGACAAACTAGTTATTCAACGACTGTCCTTACACAGTCAAACATCAAGCAAGTGCAACACAAGACTAAGCAAGACGGCAAATAAGCTACTTACTAGATCGGCAGAAGGTAAACAAGTCAGGTCGGCGGGCTGCGGCAGGCGAAACTACAGAACGCAGTTAAATGTCATTGTAGCGCCCCAATTTTTTTTAAGCTGTTATTTTAAGGTTAAACTGCTTATCCTAACCCTAATCTTGAAGCATAATTGTTGCATAATGCACCTTTAAGTTCAAGGATAACACCACCCTTATAAATCAGCTGCCATCATCCCTGTTCCTAAGAATTCAGCCACCGGCAGCCTACAGGACCGGTTGCCGTCAGTGGCGTGTCCAGACATTTTTGATAGGGGTGGGACCAGTGGGGCACTGAGGTATGCAGGGGTGGCATGAAGTGTGAGCAGGAGCGCCTGCGCAGACATATACACTCACGTATGCACACACACACACACACACACACACACACAAGAAAATACACACCCACACCCAGGTGTCTGCTTAGCATTAATTTACCATTTTTGAATTGAACATTAGGCCTACCCAGAGATTAATGCGACCTCGGGTGCTGCATAGACTTGCTGATGGCCTTGTCGTCTGGCTCATATTCAGTGAAGTGAAGCTTCATGCAAGCATTGAGGCTTTCATAATTTAACCTTGAGCGCAGGCTCGTCTTTATATTTTTCATATGTGATAAAGATTTCTCACATGCATAAGTGGAACCGTGGTTACCATGGTTAACACAGCAATACTAACACGTTGTAATGTGCGATATGCAAGGGCGTCAGTTTGTTTTTAGAAGTGGTGAGCATAAGCTTGAGTGTGGTTTGAAAAGTGCTGGGTGTAATGTAAGCTATTCATCCATTCAACGTTGCATTACAATATGCTCTACAGATATCCATCCATATCACCATAGATCAGGGGTTTTCAATAGGTGAGGCGGGCCTCCCCTGGGAGTCGCCAAAGAGTCGCAGGGGAGGCGCGAAACAAGCGAAGAAATATATAACGGTTTCCGTTTCTGCAGTTAACTCATTGTTCGTGCTTGCGTGTGTGAACAAGTTGGCCCAATGAAAAATGCATCGCTTTCTGATACAACAACCGAAGTCAGCAGAAAGGGAGGAGCCCACAAAAAAACTTAGGAAATATGATCCCGATTACTTAAAAATAGGGTTAACATGGTCGGGTTCCAAGAGCGCACCTCTGCCACAATGTGTGGTGTGCAAAGAGGTTTTGGCAAACGATAGTATGCGGCCATGCAAACTGTGCCGTCATATGGAAACAAAGCACACGACTTTAGTTAACAAGCCACTGGAGTTTTTTGAGAGGAAACGTGATGAATTGCGGTCACAATTATTATTATTATTATTATTATTATTTCAGTTGACGTCTCGTGTTGACGCGAGTTCAGTTTGACACTGGCGTCTGTTAAGTTGTCTGCTGTTGAAAACGATCGTTTATGAATTTGCAATGACAGTTCAATTTTAAAAGTAGGCATAGGCCCTCTGTTCGTGATGTTTCAATAAAAGTAGCCTCTGACATGGAAATATTGGATGGACATTTTATGAATAGGCCCTTTTTTGTGAATGTACTTTGTTAAAAGAAATACAATTAAAAAAAACATGTAGGCCTATTGGGCTATCAGTTGTTTTTGAAACATCATTCCAGGAACACAAACTACCTGTGTGGGGTAGGTTGGGGGGGGGGGGGGGGGGGGGGGGGGCTTGGTCCTCCTTACCTTTTCCAAGGGGAGGCTCACATTCAATGAAATTGAAAACCCCTGCTCTACAGTGTATTGTCAGGTGTTGAAAATCCCATTCGAACAATAACAAATTGATAATCTCGATGTTGACAACAGCACCAGCTTGCTTATTTTACCAGATCATAACGGTCTCAATTTAAGACATACCGTTAGCTAGGCTAGCTGTAGGGAACGTTACCTCATCTGTGAATAGCAAACATTTGGCAAGTCAACGCCACATCTTACCTTATCACTGTCACCAGACGGTGGTTTTCCAAATTAAATGCAGGCTAGAGTAATTGATATTTAATAACACCTAAAACAAAATTAGACTGACGGAAGAAATTGATAGAGGCAGCCACGAGCTTTGCCTCATCCGTGTTAGAAGGGCTGACTGCTATGGAGGACTGAAAGTGCCAAAATTCAATAAATAAATACACCATCAATAATTATTTAAATGTGTCATTAATTAATTAAAATGGGAATTAAATACATAAATGTTTTATTAAATGTGTCATTAATTCATTCAAATTGGAAATAAATACATAAATGTTTCATTAAATGTGTCATTAATTAATTAAATACAAATTCATTTTATGTCAAAAAACACATTTAATTATTTCACTATTTAATTAATTATGTCATGGTCCTGTGTTGCAGCGCATCAATAATTTATTTTATCTGTCAAACTCACCCATCAAAGTCAGTGGGCGGATTCCTAAAACCTGATTGGTTACCCTGCACATCAAGTCAAGGCTTACCGATTCAAGATATTTGGATTGACGCAGGCCTCATTCCTAAACGCTGTGTCAAACAAAACTTTTTCTTAAACGCTAAAAATCCAGAGCGTGCGAGATGAAGAAAACGGAAAATCGATCCAGTAGTGGACCATGGATTAAATACCTCGAAAGCAATTTAGCCATCAACAGAAATGCAAAACAAAATTGAAAAGTCAGTAAGGAAAGCTAAAATGTATGGGGAAATACGAGGAGAGTTGGATTCAAAAGGACAGGGTTCAAAAGGACAACAGACCTAATAACAAACACATTACAAATAATAAAGAGGGCTTTCATCCATCAAAATGTGTTGGTTTGTCTGCTTTGTATACATTATCTCTTTCAATCTGGCTTGTTGTTTTTGTGTGATATTACACTTGATATTAACAGTTGACTAAGCAAGTTCTTGTAGCTGCTAGCTGTCGTGAGGTACTATGCTAGTCAACTCCCATCATGAGCTGCATTGCCTGCTCTTAGAAAACCCGTAGTTGCATCATTAACTGAGACCGTGATGTAGTGCTGGTTTTGTATTGTGTGTACTGTAGAAGACTTGCCACTTGAAAAAAAAGAAGCTCTTGACTAAGCACGTTCGTGTAGTAACTAGCACTAGCTGCTGTAGGTTACTGCTACAGTTGTTAAGTAGCTAGTCAACTCCCGTCATGAACTGCATTGCCACTCGTCTGATCTACTACGTGAGAAAATATAGAAAGCCATGGCCAAGTAAACAGAACTTTTATATGTCGTGGAAAATTCTAAGAGTTCTCAAGAAACTTCTCAAGGCAAATAGGTGTGAATATGCTGAAAGGTTTATTTCAGAGGAATTAACTACTGCTGAGCTGGTCCATGGAGCATCTCAAAAACTCTAGTCTAAAGTGATCAAGTAAACAGAACTTTAACTTTAGGTCGTATGGTACTACATGGTATTAAAAAGTTAAACAAAATTTAAGTTTTATCGAAATGAATTTGCGTTCTCGCTGGAAGAAGACCACTCGTGAATAACTCACAATTTTAACCAAAGTAACATGTCACAAGATTCCATAACGTTAAGTTTTGGTGCTGGAACCGGTGGAAAAATGTCTCTCTCCAGGCACTTCAGACTAAAGCAATGGATCAGACTAAATCAGCGTTAGCCCCGCCCACTGACTTTGATGGGTGAGTTTGACAGATAAAATAAATAATTGATGCGCTGCAACACAGGACCATGACATAATTAATTAAATAGTGAAATAATTAAATGTGTTTTTTTTACATAAAATGAATTGGTATTTAATAAATGAATGACACATTTATTGAAACATTTATGTATTTAATTCCAATTTGAATTAATTAATGACACATTTATTGAAACATTTATTTATTTAATTACAATTTAAATTAATTAATGACACATTTAAATAATTATTGATGGTGTATTTATTTATTGAATTTTGGCACTTTCAGTCCTCCATAGACTGCACACGTCACTACGGTTGCGTGCCCTGCGGGGCATTTTGCGTGTATGTATGCAAATCCAAATTTAAGGCACAGCTGAGAACACTTCGGCTGTGTAAGAACCAATTTTTTTTAGGTGTTCATTAATAAGAAGGAGATATTTTCTTACGTTGAACTTCTGAAGTCCGTAAAACACATTTAAGTGAAAAAAAAATTCGAAAAATAGTCACCATAAGTGTGAAGACAGATCGCGAGTAGGAGTGTAAAACTCAGTCAGTGCATCTCAATTGTTACATCTCTTAGAGAAAACTAGACTTGTGTTGTCTTCAACGGTTAAAAGAAAATAGTATGCATAACTCCTTTGCTCCACACGCAGCCAGGCAGGTGTACATACTTTGAGGATGTCATCGTGTAGCCTGGTGACACCAGCCTACGTATTTCCGCCTGAATTGATTTCAAGCTCATACTCAGTCTGGCCCAACCTCATTGACAATCGTCTCCAGAACTCAAAATTTTCAGACAGTTCAGAGCTGTGACGCAAAACTCGCCTTGGAGGAAAAGACACGAAAAGCTATCGGAAAAGTTGTCTCAACTCTCGAGAACATCAGAAAATTAAAAGGAGAACAAGAGTATTTTCTTGTAAGTTTTATGATTGGAAAGGACGTCGTAGCTCTTCTCCCAACTGGCTTTGGGAAGAGTTTAATCTACCGAATGCTTACTAAACGTTGCTGATTGGTTAAGGGAACTCCAATGATTTTAAACCTCAAGATAAGCACCCGCCCATCTCGGAAACCAAAATGCATTGGGTTGGCCCAGACTGAAAGACGGAATGAAATGGAGTCACAGGCTGGTAATGGCCAGGCTAGTCATCGTGCGCACCTATCGCATAATTTACATACTAATATTGGGGTGGCACGTGGGGTGGCCAATCAAATTTCAGGGGTGGCCCATGCCACCCTAGGCCACTCCCTGAACACGCCACTGGTTGCACTGTGGTCAAAATTACTTACAGACAACTGGAGTGGTACTACAGGTTTATTCACGATACCGGGAGCATTGTTACAAGCATTACATGTTCATGAAATGTTCAACAACAAGCTCACACATCTCTGGTCAAACTCATCTATTATACCTAAAACCCCTCCCTCGGACTATTTACACTGTGGCCACCTTGCCTCCCCAAAGATAAGAATATTTACATAGGATCCCCTTACCTCCAAGCCCTGGGTGACTCTCTTAGCTCATAAAAACATTTCACAACAGGTCAGACAGAACATGGCCAACTCAGTTACCAATTCAATTCAAGTTATACTATAGAATACTATACTAACCTAATGAATTCAATGAGAAACATATACATTTTATCCTACAGCACTTACACCAGTAATCATGAAGTGCCCACTCCAACCCCCCTACTGCCATCACAAACTACCCACAAACTGCTAAACTTGGCCCCTACCTGTCCTCCACCATCATGCTGAACACCACAAGGCTGTGTGCTGAGCCCACTACTCTACTGTTTGTAGGCATATGACTGTAGCGTACTTCTTTCCCATCCCACCAACACTATCATCAAATTGGCTTTTGACACTTCTATGATCGGACTCATCTCAGGAGTTGATGAATCAGCTTACAGAGATGAGGTACAGAAACAGTACCACTTTTCCCCGCCAGGCAGCGCCCCTGCTTAAGGGTAAGGATTGGCAATCTAACCTTAAAATAACAGCTTTAATGCGCTACAATGACGTTTATTATGGAGAATGGGCTCTGTGTTATTGCCACTCCAGGGTCCGTAGGCATATTACTGCGTTATGTATGTTTGCCCTAAGACTCCCGGTTACTACTGTCTGCCGAAGTAGCTTATTTACCGTTTTGTGTTACACGTGCTTGATGTTTGACTGTGTTAGGAAAGTCTTTGACTCACTAGTTTGTCATAGTGTCAAAGTAAGGGAATTTCAACTGGTTTCGCTAGGCTAGTTTAAGACGCTAATATTGCTTTAGCGATGTAGCAATTTCTCCCATCTGTTGCATCTAACTTAGCTACCTTGACCATGTAGGGGATCTCATTCTTTCTCATGGAGACCAATGCCCTCGCTCTCACACTTGCCCTGTCACTTTCTCACTCTTTTGGACTGCAAAAGCATTGTTATTCACAAAATCATCCCGGTTAGAGAAATGTCAACAGGCTTAGCCGCGAACATCTCGTTATCAATGTTGCAATGCCTCCCATCTATTGCATCTAACTTAGCTACATTGACCATGTAGGGCAGGGGTCGGCAATTACGTTTGGACACGGGCCAATTTTTTTTCAGACAATGGCATCGCGGGCCATAGCTTTTTTTTTGGGGGGGGGGGGGGGTCTACTATTTAAATTATTATTTATTTTATTATATTAAAATAAAATAAACATCATCTAACTTTTAAAACGCATTTAATTTAATTCCAATAAAACGTTTATTTGCTTATGTTCGCTGTTTTTATGCCGCCTGCTGCATCTCGTGTCGTCTCTCATGAAACAGGCGCCTGCTGTATACAAATATTCTTTTAGATGATGTGTAAAAATGATTAGCTGAACATTGCTATGCTAGTTATCAATGCAAAATGTCGTTGTCGAAAGCCTTGAAAAGAAAAATTTATTCAGAATGCAGGACCTACAAAGAACCCGTTGAAGCTGGTTTATCTGTCGCCAACAAGTTGCGCAGCAAATTTTACGTTTTTGCACCCATGACACTCAACAGCACGGCTACTTTTCTGTCGTTCTCTATTTTGTTTGCAACACAATACTGCTCAAGTCGTTCAATGTATGAAGCCCAGTCTTCAACAGTACTATCAAAACTGTCCATTTGCCCTACACATCCAGCCATCTTTTTTTTTCTTTCAACTTACAGTAGCCAATGTCCAAGTTTTCTTCTTTAGTAGTTTACTTTGTCACTCACTGTTTCGTTCATTCCATGCGTCCCGTTTCCCTCCTCCGGTCGTGGTTGACGATAGCTTTGCTGGTCCATTGATTCAGCTTAGCATCCACAGGGTAGGCAAAAACAGACGGTAAAAATGTCGACAATTTCTTTCTTCGTGATACTTTCACTGCACATATGGATTCAGTCCAGTCTCGTTGCCAATTGTTATGTTTCTACACTTATAACAAGATGAATAACCACGCAGGTGAATATAGATATAAACTCTTTACTGATAGTTTCAGTTATACACAGGATCACTGTAAACGGTATTTTACGCAGTGCATTACTACACATTAAATAGGTCCTGTAACAAGTAGTTCCATGAACATAACAGAGACAGGACACTTTTTTTTTTTTTTTGCACAAGATTACGCGCACTTGCGTGCCAATACCGTTCCGACCTGTGCGTCATGGATAACTGCACAGATGTTCCACCTGTTGTTTTGTCACTTTAGGACACTCGTCTATACCTCAATAAATGTTTCGAAATTGATGGGATTGCTGTATGCCTTTTTTTTTTCTTTTAAAAAATATGGGGTTGAATTTTTATTAAATTAAAAAAAAAAAAATTTGACATCAAATTAACGTCATACAACAGAATAGATGGCGGGCCAAAATTGGCCCGCGGGCCCCTATTTGCCGACCACTGATGTAGGGAATCTCATTCTTTCTCATGGAGGGAAATGCCCTCTCTCTCTCTTTATGACTGCAAAAGCATTGTTATTTACAAGATCATCCCGGTTAGAGAAGAAAGTTGCCATTAATCAATCACCTGCCATTTTACACATTTTTGACTTATTTGCGCTAGCAATTCTGTCAGTATAACTTAGCTGCCATTTGCTAGCTAGCCAAGTAAATAAACATGATGCTGACGGTGAGTTGCAAAAATAATCTATTAATGCCGCGGTTATAAGGGGCAAGGGCAGAAGATATGTGGTCCATTAAAAATAATCTATTAATGCCTCGATAATAAGGGGCAAGGGCAGAAGATATGTGCTTCATTTTCAGTCCATCATAACTCTTTGTAGTAGAGAATGACCTCAGGTTGGGTTATACCAAGCTTAGCCTGGTTTTCATTTCAAAATGGCGTCGACGGGGAATAAGGCGAATTCTGGGGGGGCCGGGGGGGGTCATGAAAAATTAGCTTTCAAGACAGCTAGCATAAACTGCTAAATACCGAATTCTATTATCACACTTACAAACAGAAATTCAAAGTGATTTTTGAATCATCTAAATGGCATTAAATGCACTTACTCGAAATAAAAGAACAGCTCAAGATTGCTACGACACAGAATCAAACTTGCAACCTTCTAATTACTATATGACCTCTCTACCTCTGTACCACTGTCCCCCCTCGCAGTCCGTACCAGCATGGTTAATCGACCCCAGGAAAAAATAACATTACTTTACCTTCATTTAATTGAACTTATATGGAGAGGAACTGAGATGTCGACCTATGTTTATTAACTAGCATTAACCTGCCCCTGAAAGGACAGTGTCCCAACTGTCTAGCTAGATATCTTAACAGTGTCAATTACCGGCATGCGTGTGTTAAGGCAAACATTCACATTGTCATGTCAATTGATTATAAAACTAACTTGTGCATATCGATTGGAACTTCGTAAATGGAGGTTAGAAAAACTTCTTCTTTACATGTTTTTCTGCGTTCGAGAATGAGGTAAATCTCTTTAGCGGGAGTGACAGGGGAGAGTGGAGGAAAACAATCTCACAATCTGATCGTGTACTAGCCTGACGATGTCATACTCCTAATTCTAGTCAGAATATGAGTCTGAGTCTGCTCCATCGAGTTGTGATTATGGGGCGTGTTTCAAAGAACCAGGAAAGAAAATGCCTCTTCGCTCAATTGGATACCTAGAACTAATCAGAGCAACGTACTATGACCATCTGATACATTAAACGTTTACCGGATCCCGTAGGAAGGACGGCAAAAACATCTTTACAATCTACAAATGCCTTGATTGCGTTTCTTTGTTCCTCTTTCAAAGTTAAGGGGCTGTCGAGGTCTTCTAAAACCGACTCAATGGCAGAATCTACACATATTAGCTCTCCAGCGGCAGCCATGTTTGTTGAACACGAACTTGAACTGAGCGCTCTTTGGTGACGTGGTTGATTACGTTACTGTTCATCATCTGTCGATCATTGTATAAAGCCCGCCCTGGCACTTTGATTGGCTGTACTGTTTTCTACCAGGAAAAATGTCTCCCCAACGGCCGAAGAGCCAGACCGAACTTCCCGTCCAATTTTTTTTGTGGCCGGAGTTTGGGCTGGTATCCAGGCTAACCGTGTACTGGGCATATTGACTGAATGCGGAGCTGTTGGTAGCCCAGCCAGCTGGAAACAGCATGTGAACCACCTTGAGGAATAGGGGATCATGATTTTTCAACACTTAAAAAGCGAATTGTTTTACGTTTATAATAAGCACCGCTTGTGTCGTTGTGCGTTAATTTCATAGCTATTACTTTACTAAAAAAATAAAGGGGGGCAACTTTATGATAAAGGGGGACACGTCCCCCCCTGGATCTCCGCCTATGGGAGCAGCGCTCGGAAAGTCCAAGCTATAGCCTACAATGACAATCAGACTTTCTGTTCTTTTCTAGGGATCTGTTTTCATTATACCATGACAGTTTTAATCAAATCTGCTCTTAATTAATCACTGTGTTTTTCATTTCGCCTCTATTTTTACTCAACTCATTTATGTTAGGCCTACTACTTTCATAGGTAGGGGCACTGTCTTTAACCATAAAACCAGCATCTGGGTTACACAATACAAACCAGAAAGGTTTAAAATAACCTGACAAAATGACCAACATCCTCATCCTGGCGATTGGGTTGAAAAAACGAATTATTTTGATACCTGATGTGGCACGAGCCTAATCGTAATCCTCTAAGAAAGCTTCTAAAACAGGAAGTTTCTTCTCAATATGCCTTGTTGGAAGTCTGTTACTTCATTTTAAAATTCCTCGCACTAAAAGCTGATTTCAGGAATTTTTCAGCGAATATTTTAATACAAACGGACATGTCGAAAAGGAACTTCCTTGAAATGTGAAGTTTGCCGACGGTCCCTTAAACAGACCGTAACCACTGGAGGGTATAGTGAAAGCGTGTTGAAGATGTTTTCAGATAAAAATTGATAGCGAAACATCTATTGTTTTTTTTGGAACACATCGTATTATAGTATACAGTCCATGTGCTCGACCATGGAATAAGCGGGAGTGTCCAAATATACAGAAAGTCCGAAATCGAATATCCAGCGAATACCAAACGTCAAGCCAGCTTCAACGCGGTGGTAGCGACCACTAGCTAGTTGTTCGTGGGGAGGAAGTCCCAAAATGGCAGACTTTGACTTAAGCTACTTCCTAGCTTTCTGTTTCTATTTTGATTATTATGATTTTGTGTAACTTTCTGGCGGGGAACACCATCGTTTGGTATTCACAAGGTACATATATTTCTTCAGGATTACAACAGCTCTACCTCCCAAAACAACCACGGATTTTAATGGCGTGGTCTTTGGAATGCCGGGCTTCCTGGTTGTAACACAGCGTAGCTGTAGTTTTTCAAGTCCGAAATGTGTCGGTGTCTTCAGCTACACACTGTGTGCAGCAAATGGGAATTATTAAAGCTAGCTAGCGTTGTAGTCTATTAAAGTAGTTATTTTGATCCTATGGTTACATACATTTTGGATTACTTTTATTTACGTAGGCTAGTTGAAGATGAGAGTTTGCGCTGATGGTGGCCGAGTGGAGAGAAAACGGAAAGAAGTCAGCCATGGAAGAAGACGACAGACCAAAAGAAGGTGATCATGCGGTCCTCCATGTTCGATTATTTTTTCGGTCCGAAATATCACTTTAGAGATCAGATCATATTGCAGTTTATCGTAACATGTTCAGCAGTAGACCAGTATAGGCTACATTATAATTATTTTCCACTTCGCCCTGTAAACAATTCCTCCTGCCTACGGCAGCAGGATATAACCTTACAATATGACGCAGGCAGCTTGACAAGGCTAACTTCAGTTGCCGTTATTCAAACAAATCCAGCTCAATATAAACAATCAGTCAACTATCTCAGGAGTTTATTCAACTATAATCAGTTAATCAGTGACATGAAATGCCATGGCCAAAACTCATACGCAATAGCCTGCCTTACACAAAGACATGTGTCACTTGTATTGTAGGCTACTACTCATTCGCAGAACAAAAGCATGTGTCTTCGTAGTTTTTATATTATCTTTGTCAAATCTGTGATGCGTCTCCCTCTGGCGGTATCGATCAAATGTAGATCATTAAACTGTTTCAGTTCTCTCATTCGCTTTCTCTCTATTACTCTCTCTTTCACACACTCACTCACTCACACACAAAGACGAACAGATAGCCATATGAAAATTGTCCAAATTAGATAATCACAGGAAGAATGATGTTATGATATTTAAAGTACAAGTGCCTGCCAAAAAAGTTTTGTTTTGTTTGTGAATTAAATTACTGATCTGTGATGAAACTCATCAATGTTGGTGCATTTTCTTTTATAAAAATGAGCATGTTATGGGTTGAAAATGGTTCAACATCTCCTGGTAAAAATCATCCTCAATCTGGCAAGGCTGTTGCTGATGTAGAGTCAACCATTAGGTACATTTCTGTGTCATGGTATTCATAGTTTCAAGGAGAACCTCCCCCTGTAGAGAAAGGGAGCGAGCTTATTCTTTTTTTAACCAGCCTTACATTTCTTCTTTAGTCATAGGAGTGCCCAAGTCAGCGTTCATTGTATAGGCTACATAAGCCTTTAATGTTGTCCTGTGTATGCACTCAAAAACACAGCCATGGTGCTATAGAGGAGATGCTAGTTCACAGCCCTGTCTTTATAGAGGAAACTAGTTCACAGCCCTGGTTCTATAAAGAGGAAGCTAGTTCACAACCCTGGCTGTATAGAGGATATACTAGTTTACAGCCATGGCGCTATAGAGGAGATACTAGTTCTCAACCCTGGCTCTATAAAGAGGAAGCTAGTGCACAACCCTGGTTCTATAAAGAGGAAACTAGTCCTCAGCTCTTGGGAAGCTAGTTCATAACTCTGGTTCTATAGAGGAGAAGCTAGTTCACAGTCCTGGCTCTATAAAGAGGAAGCTAGTTCATAGCTCTGGCTCTATAAAGGAGATACTAGTTCACAGCCATGGCTTTTTTTTTTGAGGAGATAGGCTACTAGTTCACAACACCGGCTCTATAAAGAGGAAACAAGTTCACAGTCACGGCTCTATAAAGAGGATACTAGTTCACAGCCATGGCTTTTCTTTTAGAGGAGATAGGCTACTAGTTCACAACACTTGCTCTATAAAGAGGAAACAAGTTCACAGCTCTGGCTCTATAAAGGAGATACTAGTTGACAGCCATGGCTTTTTTTTAGAGGAGATGGGCTACTAGTTCACAACACTGGCTCTAAAAGTTCACAGTCCCAGCTCTATAAAGAGGATACTAGTTCACAGCTCTGGCTCTTTAGAGGAGATAATAGTTCACAGCTCTGGTTCTTTAGAGGAGATGATAGTTCACAGCTCTGGTTCTTTAGAGGAGATGATAGTTCACAGCTCTGGATCTTTAGAGGAGATGATAGTTCACAGCTCTGGATCTTTAGAGGAATGATAGTTCACAGCTCTGGATCTTTAGAGGAGATGATAGTTCACATCTCTGGATCTTTAGAGGAGATGATAGTTCACAGCTCTGGTTCTTTAGAGGAGATGATAGTTCACAGCTCTGGATCTTTAGAGGAATGATAGTTCACAGCTCTGGATCTTTAGAGGAGATGATAGTTCACAGCTCTGGATCTTTAGAGGAGATGATAGTTCACAGCTCTGGATCTTTAGAGGAATGATAGTTCACAGCTCTGGATCTTTAGAGGAGATGATAGTTCACATCTCTGGCTCTATAAAGAGGAAACAAGTTCACAGCCCTGGCTCTATAAAGGAGATACTAGTTCATAGTCCTGGTTCTATAAAGAGGAAACTAGTCCTCTGCTCTTGGGAAACTAGTACACAGCCCTGGCTAGATACTAGTTCACATCCCTGACTGTATAGTAAACTAGTTCATAGATATTAGTTCACAGCCCTGGCTGTATAAAGAGGAAACTAGTACACAGCGCAGGCTCTTTAGAGGAGATACTAGTTCACAGCCCTGGGTCTATGAAGAGGAAACTAGTCCACAGTCAAGACATTGCTTCAGGACCACAGAGGCAAGGGGTGTAATTTGATTGGCTGTCGAGCTCAAATGTCAACAACGTTTTTTTGCCAGAATGGCAGACTGTACCTTTCCAGGTGTCCTACCACTACAAACCCTGAGGTTGTGTCACTAAACAAAGGAATGAGACCATATGGCTCAACATGCCATCTACTCTAACACATCATCCTGAACCTGGCAAGGCTGATACTGAGTCAACCACTTGTTTGGTACATCTCTATGTAATGACATTCATAGACTCTCTCTAGTAAACTCTGTACTGGCCTTCATTCAGTATACCACCAGACAATAAGCCTTGGATACCGAGGGTGAAGTTGAACTTTATCATGTGAACGGTGTGAAACTAATACACAAATTAGTTATATACATACACCAATTAGTACAAGATAATGTGAATTGTACAAATGTATAGGGATGGATACAAGCATGAGGCATGGAGCCTACTAACTAACAGTGTGTGTAGCAAGCATGAACTGCTTTAGCTAGGTGCCGAAATGTATGTATTTAACAGAAATTGAACTGGCTAATATAACTCGCCCAACAGCGTTCATCTCTCTTTCACAAGGTCTTATGGAGCTGATGCTTCTTGGTTACAAACCCTGAAGTTGTGTCACTAAACCAAGGAAAGAGACCATATGTCAACAGCGTCCGTCTCTCTTTCAGCAGTTCGTATGGAGCTGGTGCTTCCTGGTTCCACTGCATTCGATGACCGCATTCTTCCGCCTCTCCACAACTCCTACCTGTATGACGACTCCAGGAAGTCGTTCCTGTACAGCTCTGCACACCTCATAAACAATGTGGCACTGCAGACACGAGTGAGTGCTGTCACGTCTCAAGCAACCAGAGTTTTTGTATATATGTATATATATTTATTTTTTGAATCTTTAGAAGTTGTGGTAGAAGTTCAGTGGTAATAATTTGTTTATATCTTGCAGTATGCTGCCTTCCGAGCTGAGAAGAGAAAATGTGGTTACACGGAGAAAGAACTGGAAGAGTCTTTTGGTTTCCTGCTCTTCGATGATGAAAACAAGGTACAGAAGTCTGTCTTGATGACGCACCATGTTTTTTTTAGGCCGAATCTAAATAGGCAAGCTTGACTGAGGTGATGAAGAGAATGAGTGAATAGCTGTGTGGTGTGATTCACAGGCCACAGAACTTGGAGAGTGTGGACTACTTACAGGACCCAGCACGTGTTCTACCCTTGGCGATCCCTCCAAGGGTAAAATTATGCATTTTTTATATTGTGTCTTTATTTGTAAAGGGTAAGCTCTGCTGTTTTTTCTGATGTATGGTTTTGTGGTATGGGTAAGTTAGCTACAAAAGCAAGGCAAAAAAAAAAAAAAAACATCCCTTTGACTATTGTGTATGATCACCTCTGCCAAGGAGGTTATGTTTCTCCCTTGGTTTGTTTGTATGTTGGTTGGTTGGTCGATCTGTTGATTGGTTTGTAAGCGGGATTATACGGAAACTACTGGCTAGATTTACACAAAACTTGGCGGAAAGGTGTAGCATGGGCCAACGAAGAAACTTACTTATGGCCGCAGATATTTTTTTAGTTTCTGCAATCGTTGTGAGATACGGTTGGACTGCACAGATTTAGTTTAGCGTTCGCTATCATTGTGAGATAAAGCATTTTCCCTTGGCAGAGGTATGTGCTGTACTGAGTGCCGTTCTAGTCCTTCAGATATCTTCAGCACCATCCAAGTCTGCTAGTATGTCTTAACAAAACCATCTGTCCTTTCTTTCTTTCTTTCTTTCTTTCCTTCTTTCTTTTTTTTGTTCTTTCTTTCTGCTTATTGACTTATTTTACTTTGGTAGGTGTATACGTCTCTAAATACTCAGACTGTCTGGACCTTAGACCATGGTACACTGGGAAATCAGGCCACATAGCCATCATCAAGCTCACCAAGGTAAAGGACTTCCTGTTGGTCATTACAGACTTCCTGTTGGTCATCGCCAACTGAGCAAAAACACAAATGTCAGCACATTAGATTACCTACAGAACTGTATTCTACTTTTCCAGAAAGATGAAGGTAACTAAATATCAGAAAATCTATCTCTCTTACACTGTAGGCTCTGTAGCCTCTTTCAACCTAGGGGCACTGATATTGAAAAAGTGCAGATGTAATTCAATGCCATTTTAGTTTAGCCATATAGCAGCAAAAATAAAATTGTCTCAAGGCGGAACACAAAAACATGTCGGTGGTTGCCGACATCACAGTGGAGGCATTAATATACAGTACCAGTCAAAGGTTTGTACACACTTTCTAATTTTTTGGAGAAGTTTTTCCTTTACTTTTATTATTTTCTACATTGTAGATTAATACTGAAGACATTTAAACTACAAAATAACACGTATGGAATTATGTGCTAAACAAAAAATGTGTTATCTACAATGTAGAAAATAATAAAAGTAAAGAAAATACTTCTCAAAAAATGAGAAGGTGTGTCCAAAAGTTTGACTGGTACTGTATGTTGCATATAAATGCTAGCATAGGATGCAATTATGTATTTATATTTTTGTGTTGCTGTGCAAACAGGGCAGAGTGAAAGAGGTGATGGAGAACTACACCCTAAAGTTCACCCCTCCGACACAAGGGTTCGACTCTCACGTGTCAGAGCAGCTACAAACAGTCACGGCAGCTACTAGCTCATTCTTGGCCTTTGAAAGAACGCAGGTAAAAAGAGAGGACCCTCAAGGAACATAAAATGTGTCATGCCAAATTCAGCATGTACCTTTGGTCAATACTTTTGTTTAGGTATTGTATAATATAATTTAAATTTTAGTGTTATGACATAATATGTGTAATTATGTGTCATGTGTAATTATGATTTTGAAAGTAGACTTCAGGAATAGATCTGAAAGCTGAGGTGCCTAATTCACCTTGGCCAGTGTCATGTTCTGTGATTGATTGGTGCTGCCTGTGTGTTCTGTGATTGATTGGTGCTGCCTGTGTGTTGCAGTATTACATTTATGAGATTTTGAAGGGAGGTGAAGATGCAGAGAAGTGTCCTCGGCATGTCTATCCGTTCGCCATTGTGGCTTTCTCTTATGGCGAAGCAGAGACCACTGTCCCCGAAACAACAGAGCACAGGTGACATATTTTATACGAGTTTAAGAGTAGTTTATTCTAATATCACCTAGTATTGCTTATAGACTATTACCAGTAATACGAGTATTTTTTTGTGGATTGGAACTCAACCATCTCTCTCTCTCTCTCTCTCCTTCCCTCTCTCTCACTCCCCCCTCTCACTCCCCCTCTCCCTCCCTCTCTCTCACTCCCCCCCTGTGTCTCTCTCACCCTCCCTCCCTATCTCTCGTTTTCCCTCTCTGTGATCAGTGATGAGAAAGCAGGTAAGGTCTCTTACGTTATCGTATTTTTTGCCAAAATTCAGGCTGGTACACGTTTGCCTCAGCGTTGCACTCAGGCAGATGAGCCTATTAATCAACCATTTAAAAGCAGTCTGCAGTCTCACTGTAGTCTCACTGTTTACCCCTCTAGACCGTGACAAAGTTATGTTTTGTTTTGAATCTCAGTGTTTGACTACAGACCGTGGACAGGCCAACTCGCCATTGACTCGTTAGTGTTTGACATTGGGTTGAAGTCCAGCAGTGGGGCTTTGATACCTGCAAAATTGTAAGTTTAAAAGTGTTTTATTTCCCCTCATCTGTCTTATCTATTTCTATCGATTTTATCTATTATCTATATCTATAATATCTCGAAAAGTAAAGGTTTAAGAGCTTAGAAACCTTCATAATGCATGCCTATACCGGTCATTTTGAGACCAAATTCAACTGTCTACGACCTTCAGAAGCAGAGATACAGATGCACTGGACGTGCCCGAAAAGGGAGTGGCAAAATCTCGATGTTCGCTGGGGTAACAGTAAATGACAGCACCCTACTTTTGTTCCTCATGGTTAAATTAGCCAGAAACCGTTGAGAAAAGTCATGCCACTCATACTTCATACTCAACCTATGGGCTGCTACTGGAGAACAAATTACTACTCACAGAACCTTAAAACTGTTTTGTTTGTAATTTTGGAAAAAAAAAAAATATTGTCTATATTGTGGTGTAAGACGCTGCCTGAAAAATGTGAACAGCGTAACTGACCGGTAGACGCTGTTGTAACAGTGATTGAAACCTGTTTCTCTCTGTGTATGTGTGTGTGTTGCTTTCAGACCAAAGACGCTGACTGTAAAAAATGTGATCAGCGTGACTGACCTGAAGGCATTGTTACCCAAGGAAGTGTTTGAAACCTGTTTCTCTGGCGACAGTGAGTGTTAAGTCTAGACTTGTTAAAAATTAACAGAGTTAACTGGATTCCAAGTCAAAACCAATGCAAATTGCACTACTTGTGAAGAGCTCTATGCTTTATGCAAGATTTTCAACTTCATATTTTTTTTCCCTCTAAATCGTAGTATTTTAGTCGCCTGTAATATTAACATAATGTGGGGACAACGCTTGTACATGAATGCAGCCTAACAAATCTGTTTCGCCTGTGCAGTTTCTGTGGGAGGGAAATGCTGCAGCCTTTATGAGGTGATCGCCACTGATGAGGAGGATACCTCCCTGTGTCTTCTCATCGACGAGCTGAAAGAGAAAGACTTGGTGAGATCAGGAATTCATGTCCCCCCCACCCAACTCTTATGGCCTAATAATCTCAAAATAGGAGAGAAAGAGCGAGTGTGAGTGTGAGTGTGAGTGTGAGTGTGAGTGTGAGTGTGAGTGTGTGTGTGTGTGTGTGTGTGTGTGTGTGTGTGTGTGTGTGTGTGTGTGTGTGTGTGTGTGTGTGTGTGTGTGTGTGTGTGTGTGTGTGTGTGTGTGTGTGTGTTATTAACAAGCTGAAAGAGAAACACTTGGTGAGTTCAGGATTGTAATGTTTTAACGGTCTCACTCATTCATTTAATTTAATAATTAACTTATTTCGTTCCCCTCCGCAGGCCCTTGTGTTTCTGTTGAGTGACTGCGGAGTCTTTGTCGTGTTACACTCGTCGTATTTCTTGTCTTATGAAGGTAACTTCCATTATTTCATCTAACCTGCAATATACAGTTGATCGCAAACGCTTGTCCATCATATACAGTTGATCGCAAACGCTTGTCCATCTCTAAGCTTTATATATATATCCATATATATATATTCATGAAATATAGTAGTAGTTTTAGTACAAAAATGAAGTCAATAGAACCCCTCAAGCAAACAAACAGTTTATCATTATTAACTGTAACATGAAGACATTCTTGTTAATGCCTGGTGGCTTTGGAGTTTGCATTTTCACCTTTTCACTTCAGCAAGTGATGTGATACAGTGCCACTTGAAAGTATGTGAACCCCTTGAGGACTTAAGCGTTTTCTGTTGTTTTACCATGATTTTTCATTTTTTTATCACCAATTTTCCATAGATGAAATGTCAGGTTTATGTTTATCATTTGCATGTACTTGTTTAGAGGAAATTGTTTGAGAAGCTGAAAAACTACATGAAACATGGAATTAGTCCATTTCAAAAGTAAGTGAACCCCCAGCTGAATTGATAAAGGCAAGCAGGTAACAGATTCAGTGAAACTTATTTGGGTGAATAATTAGTCAATTGAGCAAACCGATCATCTGAGACATCCTTAGGGAAAGGTTTGGGCCATACAGATTAAAAGAGAGAGGAAACCAACCAAACTACTGTAGTGCCAAGGTGTACCCACACAGATCAACAATGCTGAGAGGAAACGAGATATCCGAGAACATCAGGAAGAAGGTACTGACAGCCCATCAGTCTTGGGAAAGCTATAAGACCATCTCCAAAAGATTCCAGCTCCATCCATCCATCCAAGACAAATAATTTTGAAATGGAGGGTATTCAACATGACCGCATCTCTGCCTAGAAGTGGACGCCCATCAAGACCATCACCAAGAAGCACCAGAAGAAGAATAAATCAGGTAAAAGTCAACCCACACATCACCTCTAAAGAGTTTCGGACCTCTCTGGCAGCATCTGGGGTAAATGTACATGGGTCTACAATCAGACGAAAATTGTTGGTTTTGATCGTGACAAAATAATTCTATCTCGGACTCATCTGTTTAAAGAATGGACTTCCAGAAGGCCTTTGGTTTATCCAAGTGCTCTCGGGCAAAGTTGAAACGGGCAGTTTTGTTCTTTCTTGAGAGCAGAGGCTTCCTTCTAGCAACCCGATCATGAATGTCATGTCTATTCAATTTTCGTCTGATTGTAGACCCATGTACATTTACCCCAGATGCTGCCAGAGAGGTCTGAAACTCTTTAGAGGTGATGTGTGGGTTGACTTTTACCTGATTTATTCTTCTTCTGGTGCTTCTTGGTGATGGTCTTGATGGGCGTCCACTTCTAGGCAGAGATGCGGTCATGTTGAATGCCCTCCATTTCTAAATTATTTGTCTTGGATGGATGGATGGAGCTGGAATCTTTTGGAGATGGTCTTATAGCTTTCCCAAGACTGATGGGCTGTCAGAACCTTTTTCCTGATGTTCTCGGATATCTCGTTTCCTTTCGGCATTGTTGATCTGTGTGGGTACACCTTGGCACTACAGTAGTTTGGTTGGTTTCCTCCCTCTTTTAATCTGTGTTGCCCAAACCTTTCCCTAAGGATGTCTCAGATGATCGGTTTGCTTAATTGACTAATTAAGCACCCAAATAAGTTTCACTGAATCTGTTACCTGCTTGACTTTACAAATTCAGCTGGGGGTTCACTTACTTTTGAAATGGACTAATTCCATGTTTCATGTAGTCTTTTGGCTACTCAAAAAATTCCCTCTAAAAAAAGTACATGCAAATGATAAACATAAACCTGACATTCCTTCTATGGAAAATTGGTGATGAAAAAAATGAAAAATCATGGTAAAACAACAGAAAACTCCTAAGTGGTCAAGGGGTTCACATACTTTCAAGTGGCACTGTATGTGATTAACCACAGGGGGAACTGAGCACTTGTGTTAAACGAGGTGTTAAAGGAGATGTTTAATATGTGGTAAAAGAGGTGTTAAAAGTACTCTATTTGGACGCTCAAACAGAGACATGTTTTCTATTGGTTATGTAACTTGGTCTGTGTGTTTCTGTGTCTGATGTTTTTGTACATGTGACTATGTGCATTTCAATTGTGACTTATTTTCCTACAGATGCGAGTTTTGAGGAAAGCGAGTCTTTACACGGCTTGTTCATGTTCCCAGATTCACACACCATACAGAGAGGTATGTAACTCGCCTGTTACCGAACGTAACCACTGAAGATGACCATTCAATTGAACATTTTAAGTAGGCAGTACTTATCTAGCGTAATCATGCTATAAATCGAGTCAGCGGAAGTAGACATGATTAGAGTATAGAGGGTACAGTGTCAGAGTGGGGAGTGTTAGAGAATAGAGTGTTGGAGTGATGTTCACTGTGTTTTTGAAATTGCGATTTGTTCATTTTTACTCCAGATACCAAGAGTGTTCACAGGAAATCAGCGGTGTCAACGGCGGTCCTCCGGGTCCTTCCGGCGCTGAACTACGCCGAGATGGAAGTGGAGAAGTCTGGCGCAGATCAGCACAGTGAAATCCGTACGCTGTTTGAGCAGCACCTGAAGAACTACAGGACTCTTATACAGCCGGGGCTGCAGAACAGCCCTCAGAGAGAAGCCAGCATGTTTCCGGACCAGTATGACGTTCCCGGAGTTTTCAAACACCTCCATCCACTGCCGAAGTGGACGGAAGTCATTGGGCTGAAGGTTATGTTATACATGAACGATCCCAGTTCCTTTGTGATTCCGGTAAAAAGGGCTTCTGAGCTGATGTGCCAGAAGCAGAACCGTGACGACCCGGATGACGAGGTCTACTACTACATCTCTTCCCCAGAAGAACCACCCAGTGATCCGGCCAACGACCGTCCGGATACGCCTCTAGATCCTGAGGACAACAGTCCAGCAGACAATATTGCTGCAGAGGATTTAAGTAAAGACTACGTTCCAAGTGTCTCTCCGTCCGATATGACGAGCTATGCTGTTATGGCGGGAGATCTAGTGAAGACCAACGCAGAGGAATCTCCCCAGGGCCGTGAAATGGACAGTCCCCTTGCCACGGTGCCTGATGGGATTGAGTCCGCTGATGAGCAGTCACCAGAGGATGGCTATGGATACTATTCAGAGGACTATCCTGTGTCCCAGCCTGCTGCCATAAAGGACTGCAGTAAATCTGACACACAACAAGCCGTTTCTACTCCAGTTAAGAAGAGGAAATCTCTACGAGTTAAAGACAGAGACTTAACTGACAACTCCGTAGGTGTTGATTCTGCTACAGAGACGTTGGCTGAGGATGAAGACCAACCAAAGCCATCACCAGTGTCAGGAGGAACTCAGCCTGCTATTCTGGCTGTGGACCTGCCCAAGGCAGAGGGAGCTGGCTGTGCTTCACTCTCTGTGGGTTCAGGGAAACCTCCAGAGCCAGGGGCGGATGGTTCCGTTACTGAGGTGTCGAGAGATCGTGACACAAAGATTTCTCCCTCTGAATTAAAGTTGTCTCCTTCAATGTCTGAGGACAACTTGCTGACAGTCAGTGGGCACGCCGGGTCGCCCCTTGAAGCAGAGGTCAGTGTTTTAACTGCCACTCCACAAGGAAGTGGTGATACTGCAGAGGTCAGACAAAGTAACATGGACAAGTCTCCCTCCCAGTCAAATCAGGCTTCTGCCACGTCTAAGGACCTCTGTGAGCAAGGCTTAAGTAAAGCTAGTTGCAAGTCACTCTTAGATGGACTGAGAAAAGTGTTAAAAGAGTGTAATGAGTCTGAATCTCGCACAGAAAAAGCCCACAGTATTTTAAACGTTTTAGAGTCAGAGAAACCTCAAGCAGAGGCAGAAGTTATTAGCCTGAGTGAAACCGTTAGCATCATTGATGCATCTGCAGATGTTCTGTTAAACAATGGTGACAACACACCGTCTGACCAGCAGCCCAATGAGGACATCTCTAAATCCAATCACAAAGACAATGTCAGCAGTCCACTTGCCGTATGTAGAGACAAACCTCCAGTGGCTGATACAAATTGCCCCTCTGGCACTCTGCCTGCTGTCATTGACTCCTCCGCAGTGGTGTCAAAGGACATTCACAAGTCAGAGTTGTCTTCTGAATCTGTGCAGAATGCAGAACCGGAGGACCTATGTACATCTGACGCAGAACAAGCTATCCTTGCTGGGTCAGAGAAGCATCTAGAACCGGATGTTAACAGCTCCACTGACACCCTCGGTGGGGCTCGCTCCTCTATGAAGATGCCAACTGATGAGAGTAAGAAAGAGCACTCATGTTCTGAAAAGTCAAAGACAGACAAAACATCCCAAAGTGAGTTGGGTGCATGTGCAGAGAAGTCCGAGGAACCACAGGCCATCGGCCTGACTTGTAATCAACCTGAGGCAGTTGACCTTACTGTAATAGTGTCAGAAGGTAACAACACTGTTTCAGACCAGCCTTCTTTTTTGCCTGATGTCGTCTCTTCCAAGCCTGAGATAGAAAAACTCACTACGGGCGATGTCTTGACCGACCATGACAAAAAAGAGGACGATGGGGACTACCGCGTTTCAACGTTGCAGCGTAGCTCTGATGCCGCGGAGGTGATGAATGAGAACAGAGCACCCCAAGTCAGTCCAAAACCTTTTGTCCAAGAGGAAACCGGTAATGACAAACCCCTTAAAAAAGTGGGGAGAGGGGGTCCTGACACGACTGAAGTGGGGAGAGGGGGCACGACTGTAGTGGATAAAACTCATCCGAAACGCGGCAGGAGGGGCCGTCGTGGCAGAGGCTCCAAGCAGATGGTCTTAATCAAACCAAAGATAAGCCCACAACAACCAATGCCTCCGAGTATTAGTCCACCCTCCCTTGTTCTAACAGAGACTACTAATGTTGAGCTTGAGGGAGAGGGACAGAAGCTACCCTCTTTAGACCAGTCAAGTTTGTCAAAGCAGAATGATAATGTTTTGCTCACGCATGGTGTGGAGCAGGTTGACCCGTTAGGTATCAAGTCTGCTCCCCTAAAATCTTTGGAACATAATTACTCTCAGAAGGGCACAGCAAACCAGTCATCTGAAGTTTCCAAAAAAGACGGAAAGACCCTTCGCAGACAAAGTAGGAGGGAACGTAACAAGTCGGATTTACAAGTCGATTCGCCAAAGCAGGTTGGGGACAAGCCCTCTGCGGAGATTGTTAGAGAGTCCAAACGCAAAGTCCGCCCCCCGAAAAGGAAATTAAACCTAGACAGTTTGAACCATGACCTAAGGACTGTCATCACAGACTGTGGGAAAGTGTTTGTCCCCCATGGTTCTGAGTTGCTCCCTGAAGACGTAGAGTTGGCGATGAAGAGGCAAAAAGCAGCAGAGGGTGCGAAGGGATTGCAAAGGATAAGCCCCAAGGGACCAGGGCCCATAACACGGTCATCAGACTCTGCCAGAGACACGGTTACGGGCGAGAGTAGATTTAACGAGTGGCTTGCGCAGAAGGACTCAAAAGACCCCCTTTCACTGACGCCAGAGAGAGGGGCGGTTCTTAAACGACAGTTGGGAGAACAATTCCATTGTCCAAAGAATGTATCAGCCAGTCATGCAACTCAAGCAGAAAACTCGCCAGCTCTCCACAAGGACGTATTGGACAGACTGCCAAATTGGTTGTTGGGCTTAGAAGAGGGTAGTAACAGCCAGACACAAGTCACTTTTATGGGACAAGAAATGACGACTGAGGGAAGTGATGACAATATTTCCCTTTTGAGTTCTGAGACCAAAGCGGATGTGGATGTCCCTCAGACATCACAGACTACAGAGTCCGATGGCAAAGGACCTCCTCAGAAGGTCAAGAGGAAGCGAAGTGCGAAATACACAGTCATTCCCATCAGTGAGCTAAGAACGGTGTTCAAGGTTAAAGGACTCAACCTCAGTGCCTCTGAGCCCGACTCCAAGAGACTCAAAGATGGTGATGACGCTGATGGGAGCGGAGAGGAATCTTACCCAGCTTCTGTGTCAGATGAGGTTGCGGTGGACCTGCAGGGCTTGAAGGCCATGCATGCAGGATCTGCAGAGGGAACTTTCAGGGGGAAACATGACCTGGTGTCTGTAGTGGGCACAGAACCAGCTCTTACTGAAATAGTGCCTTTGTCAGAAATGGCGTCAACAAGTACAAAGAAACATAACACGCTGCTGAAGAAATGGCAGAAAATTAACGCTACAGACATCTTTAGAGACCAAGGTAAGTGTACTGTTTCCACTGGTTAAGATTCAGATTTATAATAGAATTAATGGGATTTACTGAGTTGTGTAGTTTAACCAAGTCTGGTAACTGGTGTGTGTGTGTGTGTGTGGGGGGGGGGGGGGGGGAGAACAAGACACAAGTATAAGTAACTGGTGTGTGTGTGTGTGTGTGTGTGGGGGGGGGGGGGGGGGCGCACAAGGAATTATGGGACGGCATAATCTCCTTTTCTTTTGTAAAGGAGACCAAAAAGTAAAACATTGAAGCACCTTTCCTAAGCATTTGGAGAATTCAACCAGCTCTTATCATGGCTGCCACTTACATACTTCTGGGTTATTTCACTCCTTAACGAACCTTCCTATGAACGAAAGACAATCCGACTGCAGCCCTATTCTAACTCACAAAGTCCGACTGCAGCCCTATTCTAACTCACAAAGTCCGACTGCAGCCGTACTCTAACTCACAAAGTCCGACTGCAGCCGTACTCTAACTCACAAAGTCCGACTGCAGCCGTACTCTAACTCACAAAGTCCGACTGCAGCCCTATTCTAACTCACAAAGTCCGACTGCAGCCCTATTCTAACTCACAAAGTCCAACTGCAGCCCTACTCTAACTACACAAAGTCCGACTGCAGCCCTATTCTAACTCACAAAGTCCGACTGCAGCCCTATTCTAACTCACAAAGTCCGACTGCAGCCCTATTCTAACCCACAAAGTCCGACTGCAGCCCTATTCTAACTCACAAAGTCCGACTGCAGCCCTATTCTAACTCACAAAGTCCGACTGCAGCCATACTCTAACTACACAAAGTCCGACTGCAGCCCTATTCTAACTCACAAAGTCCGACTGCAGCCCTACTGTAACTCACAAAGTCCGTCTGCAGCCCTATTCTAACTCACAAAGTCCAACTGCAGCCCTACTCTAACTCACAAAGTCCGTCTTTGCTGTTCCTCCTTTCAGGTGCCTCTCTGCAGTCTTCTTCCTCAGATCTCCTCAGCATCGCCGGTCCTGAGGAGCTGCAGGGCTCAGACGACGGCATATTCGTCCAAATCCAGCTCGAGTCGGCGGTCGAGCCCTGGAGGGAGAGTGAAAGAAAGGCCGGGAAGCAGGAAGAGCCACGCGCAGGGCCGTCCTCCAAGAAACCGCGCACGTCCAATTTCCGATGGCAAAGAAAAATCGTTCAAAAGGGTGAATTGATTGAAGTGTCGAGGCAGTGGAAGGAGACGTATGACTTTACTCTGGACAGCAAGTTCATAAAAAATCCTCACGATGAGACTGTGTCGAGGGCACTGCATGGGTAAGTGTTGTTTTACTGAGCCATATGTGTTGAGGTGAAAAATTAATCATTGAATTATTTCCCTTCAGTGACGGCAGTGCCCACATGTCCAAGTTGTGTAATAGACGAGGTCATCTCATTCTGTGAACTTTTTACAAGAAATTACGTGTTTTATTACGATGCGAGTTCAGATGTAATGAATGTTGTGCATGCCGACCAATCAGTCCACTTTAAAATGTCTAATAAGGAACATTTTCCAAGTTACCATTTCCATTAAACATATCATTTTTATTTTTGTTCCAAGTAAGCACACTATACAGATTGCTTATATATATTTTTTGTAACAAAACAGTCCTTGGAATTTCAACGTAAAAGACACAGAGGAGCAAATCCACCTGATTTTCCACATGTGGATCGGCCTATTCTATAGCAAGACTGCGCCGCGCTTCATTCACCTGGGCTCAGACCGCGGCCCACCTGAGGAGTATGCAGGAGGAGATGCAAAATCACCCAAGGCTGTTGAACCTGAACTCTCCGCCTTAATGTCCTCCAAATCCAGCAGCATCACGAACACTCCCGGTGACACCAGCTCGTTTGTTAAGGCTGTGCCTAGCACACGGCTGTTTGAACCTGTGATGTTGCAGCTAACGGATGACTGCTTGGACGCCTCTGGTCCAGAGTGTGGGCCTCGGGCCGAGAGCCCTCCATACGTGGTGTTAGACCTTTCCCTGAAAGGTTGCCAGCCTGTGGACCTCACCGCTGCTGCCGACGCCTCCGGAGAGGGATCCATCAGCGACCCAGGTGGTGAGCAGGTATGCGGGGGCTCTGAAGCACCCCTTGACATGAGGACAGAGCCTGTCTGTGCGAGGGCACCTACTGAGTTTCATGTAAGTTGGATGAAGTTTCTTCATGTTATAAAGTTACAAGCTGTTGAAATAATAATTATAATAATTCCTTAGACTTATAAAGCGCTTTTATAAGCACCCAAAACGCTTAAACGTTGTGAAGTGCGTTATGGACACTGGTCGTGACAATATCTTGACATTCTACATAGTTGTTCTTGTAGTTGAGTCTGATGAGACGTGGCCAGCACAGTGAACATGGAAAACAGCATGGTTACATTTCAACTAGTTGGTTTTCTGGTGCAACTCTCCTGTCTTGAGTTTTTGTTTTGCCAATGTTTGCTCTCTAGGTCACCAGTGTCAGTAAAGAGACCTGCAGCACTGAAGGGACTTTAGGTGAAGGCAAAAACACTACAACCGATGTCATCTCTACCAGCCTGACGATTTCCTGCCAAAATGATTTGGCCATAAGGCAGGGGGATTCCTCCAAGATTGAAACTAGCAAACCTCTCGACTTTTCTGGAAAGACGTTGGATTTGTTTGATCGTTTTCGTGGGGATCATAACCCTGTTGTCACACAGGACGGAAAGATTAAATACCGATTTTTTACCTTGGTGACATCTGAAGATCATTTCTTTAGGAAGACAAAGGTAGTTGTTTAATACTCTTTTATTTTATATTTGTTAATGTATTATTATATATTTGTAGCTGTGATGTATATTGATAACAGTTCATTTTATTTATAAGTTTTTGTAATGCTTTCTCAATTCTCATGATATTATCTTTTATTTTTTAAGATGGTATTGTGTCTTTTTAAATATTTTATAAATCCATTAATTCGTTCATTATTTCTTTTTAATGTATTTTTTTTTTTAAATACGGCGCTCCTTCTTCTAAGATGCAAGTCATGAACAGAAACCTTCCTGGTTATAGGGGGCGACAATGGTACCAGGGGTAGAGGAGTCATTTAGTAATCAACAGGATCCTTGTTAGTCGCTTTGGATGAAAGCGTCTGCTAAATAACTAAATGTAAATGTAAAACCTTCTTGGTTATAGGAGCAGCTGGAGGCGGACGGTCACACGGCCGTGGGGCCAGATGAGTTTGAGCTAGAGAGATGCAACCCCACCTCCCCGTTACTCATCATCGTCAGGAATGAAGACATTGCGGAGCATATTTGTGAGGTAAGCGCAGCGATTTAATTTACACACATGTACTCTTTTTAAGCACAAAGTGGCTTTTGTCACAGTCATCACCAGTAGTAAATCAGTCTGAAGGCTGTATTGTATTTTATTATATGGCAACGTCAGTACAAGCATTCTGATTGGCTAATGGGTAGTCATTCCAGCCGCGTATTGACGTCCTTGCCAGTCAGCGGTCTGATAAGTATTCTTATTGCCCTCCAGTGACGTCATCTTAAAAATGACCAATACCATGTACCAAGTACTAAACATTACATCCTTAAAAATTAGCGATACATCAACAGCCATGAGCATGTAATTATAAGTAGTGATAGAATCAGGACTCCTATTATGAAATTATCTGAGAACAGGAAACCAGTTGAAAGTCGTGGTACCATGACAGTTGATGACAGTTGAAGAATAAACACTCAAGAATTCGCGAACATTTTGATATCGGGTAATACTTTATAGGACTTAGTACAGGTCAGTACAATTCAGAAGCAGCGGAAATGTGTTATTGAAAGTGATGATGAAGACTTGACTGCTATAGTTTGAAAACCTTGTGTTTAACTGTTAATTAAAGCCATTTAAGCTGAGCCCTGTTGTTAGTTTTCTATTGATCATTGTAACTTGAAGTTAGCAAGTCATTGTTTGCTAGGCAACACCTGCAACACACTGTGTCGTGAGAAGACTTGAGAGCTGAACAAAACGACATGTTTTCTATTTACAATTACCATTTATTCTCAAAATTAAAAGAGCTAAAAATGCCATATAATAAACAACTTACTAACCTCGACCGTTCGGTCATGCAGGGACATATCTGACTTCGGCTTTGCCGTATCAAGTTACAGCCTCAGTCTGATATGTCCCTGCATGACCTCACTCTCGGTTAGTAAGTAGTTAGTATTAATAATATATTTACTAATATTAATAATTATTAGTATAAGGTTTGATAATGAGGCAAGTTGTACTAGCATAGTTAACATTAACTCTCCACTTCTTCTTTGCACTATTGTAACAATTCACAGCTCCTGTACTTTCTCAAACTTTCATAGACTATTGCACTGTTTGTTTTTGTATTATATTGTGTTGTAATGTATATTATGTGTAAGCACATTGACAGTCAGTTCACCAGGTCAAATTCCTTGTTTGTTCAAACTTACTTGGCCAAAAAAATCTGATTCTGATTCTGATTCAGCCCCCGTCCTCAGACTTTCTTGGCAGCATATACTGAAGTTGTGTTATTGTGACAGAAAAACTATATGACACCTTTTCTACCTCAAGGCAGGGGTAAATATTCTTATAGGTGTCCACATGGCTGACCCGCTGGTATAGAGTTCAGTCCCTCACTGTAATCCTTCTTTCAGATTCCCCATCTCCTAGAGTTAAAGAAGTCGTCCAGTGTCGTGTTCGCTGGCATCGATCGGCCTGATGACATTCGGAACCTCACCCATGAGGAGCTCTTTTGTAAGGGCGGATTTCTGATGTTCGATGGAACGTCCCTAAAGAAACTGACATTAGGTAAAGTTCTTAATCTCAATTCTTAATTCTCAATTCTAAACTTGCTACGGTTCTTAATTCTCTTATCACCAGATAAGTAGTATTGCCGCCCAGTCTGCAACATCAGAACTATGTGATATCTGGGTAAAGGCCAATCTGGTGGAGAAGTTGGGAGTTGAAGTTGTGAAATCGTGAGCACACAACTGTCATTTCCCCTCTGAAATGATATGAGCACAGTTGGGCAACCAAGTAGTTTAAGTTTTAGAACAGTCCTCTTTAATGGTGTTTTTTTGTTTGTTTGTTTTGTTGTGTCAACACATGCCTTGTGCCTGACCATCTCAGATCAAAATGTTCCCATATTTACATGTAGTCATTTAGCAGATGATATATGCTAATCTGAGATGATCAAGCACAAGGCATACTGTGCTGATCTGAGGTCGGAAAGACCCCTCTGGCCTGCTTCCGGGGTCCATAGGGTCTCCACTTCCTGTTGTAGAACACCAGCTCTGGCCTTGAGAGACACACACACACACACAGACACAGAGAGTGAATCTGCCCTCCTCTTTGTTCGAGAGAGGGGGAGGGAGGGAGGGAGAGGTAGGAAGGAAGGGAGGGAGATAGAGTGGATTGGAGGAAGAGAACAGTGGGTTCTGTGGGGGGAGGTGAAAGGTCATTGTGAGTCAGAGAGAGACAGACAGAGAGAGAGAGACTGAGACAGAGAGATACACTGTTGTGTATTACTAAATGCAGCCTATGCAGTAAAACAGATCAAATGTCTGGATTAAGTTTAAGATCTAAGATTAATGAAAACTTAATTCAGATGTAGCGTCTAAAGTTAGTACAAAGTTATGTCAATCGTACAAATACAGCCGCGGAAAAAATTAAGAGACCACTTCAAAATGATCAGTTTCTCTGGTTTTACTATTTATTGGTATGTGTTAAAGTAAAATGTACATTTTTGTTTTATTCTATAACCTACTGGCAACATTCCTACCGAATTTCAAATAAAAATATTGTCATTTATTTGCAGAAAAATGACAATTGGTCAAAATAGCAAAAAAGATGCAGTGTCTCCAGATCTCAAATAATGCAAAGAAAACAAGCTCATATTCATTTTTAAACTACAAAATACTAACGCTTTAACTTAGGAAGAGTTCAGAAATCAATATTTGGTGGAATAACCTTGATTTAAAATCACAACTGTCATGTGTTTCGGCATGCTCTCCACCAGTCTTTCACATTGCCGTTGGGTGACTTTATGCTACTCCTGGCGCAAAAATTCAAGCAGCTTCCATAGATTTTCAATTGGATTCAAGTCAGGTGATTGGTTTGGCCATTCTAGCAGCTTTATTTTCTTTCTCTGAAACCAATTGAGAGTTTCCTTGGCTGTTCATTGTCTTGCTGAAATGTCCACCCTCGTTACCTCTTCATCATCCTGGTAGATGGCAGCAGATTTTAATTAAGAATGTCTTGATACATTTTTTCCATTCATCCTTGCTTCAATTGTGTGACATTTGCCAGTACCATATGCTGAAAAGCAGTCCCACACCATGATGTTCCCACCTTCAAACTTCACTGTTGGGATGATGTGCAGTGCCATGTCTCCTACAAACATGGTGTGCATTATGTCATCCAAAGAGTTCCATTTTGCTCTCATCTGACCAGACCATATTCTCCCAGTATTTCACAGGCTTGTCCAAATTTCGTGCTGCGAACTTTAAACGAGCTTCAACATGCTTTTTCTTCAGCAATGGAGTCTTATGTGGAGAGCGTGCATACAGGCCATGGGGGTTGAGTGCATTACTTATTGTTTTCTTTTAAACAACTGTACCTGCAAATTCCAGGTCTTACTGAAGCTCTCCACGAGTGGTCCTTGGCTCTTTGACAACTCTTCTGATAATTCTTTTCACTCCTCTGTCAGAAATCTTGCGAGGAACACCTGGTCGTGGCCAGTTTATGGTGAAATGATGATCTTTCCACTTCCAGATTATGGCCCGAAACAGTGCTCACTGGAATATTCAGAAGTTTAGAAATGCATCTGTAACCAATGCCATGAGTATGTCTTGCAACAATAAGGTTGCAAAGGTCTTGAGAGAGCTCTTTGCTTTTACCAATCATGAGTTACTTCTTATGTGACACCTTGGTAATGAGACACCTTTTTATAGGCCATCAGTTGGGATATTAATTTGCACTGACTAGGGGCCAGATTGCCTTCTAATTACTGAAAGATTCCAGCAGTTTTTTTGGCTTTCCATGCCTTTTTGCACCTCCCTTTCTTCATGTGTTCAATACTTTTTTCCTGTGTTATTTCACATTAATACACATTACTTAATTTCTGAATGTATTTGTTTTTTTTCTTTGTATGTATGAATTACTTGGGTTGTTACCAACATGTGGTGACAATTTCATGACAATAGCACCTTTGGAAATATATTAACTGAGAAAAATGGCGACGTGTTCAATACTTATTTCACCCGCTGTATATGTATAATCTGCTTTGCCTGGTTGAACCGATAGGCATGGATTCAACTGGCTAATTGGCTAATCTAACTTCATTGTAAACATTTCACAGGTCAAAATGCGATAACTAAAGATGAACATAATATTTTCCACCTATAGGGAATGCCTTCAAAGGGCTAACAAGAAGGAGTGGACAAGAAACACACACGCAAAAGTCCCATGCGGCCTTTCTCACTGACTGGTTTCCTGATACACCTGTCCTATTTCCTGTCTGCTTCTCAATTCAAAATAACACATAACTAAAAACTATTTAGCAAATAGCTGACAGGGCCAGGAAACCAACTAATGGAATAAGTGGGGACAGTTTCATCATTGAGCCTGTCAGATAGGTTAAACACACCATGGCATTGTCCCCGTGAGTTCAACGCTTTCGCAGTCACCGTAGTCTGCCTGTCCATGATTACACCCATTTAGTGTGTTTTTCCTTATTTTTTACTTCCCTCCTGTGGCGAAAGCCGATAAGCCCCCAATGTACGGGCTTCATTGCCCGTGGGGACACAGGTTCAAGTCTGGCCTGCTGTCATTTTCCCAAACCTCTCCCCACGTCTTCTCCGCCTGGCTTCCTGTCCACAATTCTTCACTGTCCTGTCCAAATTAAGGCATAAAAGCTTTAAAAAAAAAAAAAAAGTCAAAATAAAGGCATGAAAGCTTTAAAAAAAAAGAGGCGCTTTATTGCAAAAGTGAAAATAGTAGCTGCTGTGCTTATGGTTTGGTATGGAGAGTTATTTCCTCCCACGCAAGTGCAGAACGTATGTGCTTGTCGTCTTTGCGGTATGTTCAAGTGCAACTTTTTGGGCCCGACACGGACAACCTGAGGCGACACTAGTTCTTTGATGTTGATGTCGAGGCTTCAGTACCCAGCCCTTAAAGGCGCTACAGTGTGTGTGTGTGTGTGTGTGTGTGTGTGTGTGTGTGTGTGTGTGTGTGTGTGTGTGTGTGTGTGCAGCTGAGGCCTGTGACACACACACACACACACACACTGCAGCTGAGGCCTGTGACACAGTGTGTGTGTGTGTGGGTCACAAGCCTCAGCTACAATGTATGTGTGTGTGTCACCGGCCTCAGCTACAGTGTGTGTGTGTGTGTGTGTGTGTGTGTGTGCTTGTGTGTGTGTGTGTGTGTGCTTGTGCTTGTGTGTGTCACCAGGCTCAGCTACAGTGTGTGTGAGTGTGTGTGTCACCGGCCTCAGCTACAGTGTGTGTGTGTGTGTGTGTGTGTGCTTGTGTGTGTCACCAGGCTCAGCTGTAGTGTGTGTGTGTCACCGGCCTCAGCTACAGTGTGTGTGTGTGTGTGTGTGTGTGTGTGTGTGTGTGTGTGTGTGTGTGTGTGTGTGTGTGTGCTTGTGTGTGTCACCAGGCTCAGCTATAGTGTGTGTGTGTGTGTCACCGGCTCCAGCTACAGTCTCTGTGTGTGTGTGTGTGTGTGTGTGTGTGTGTGTGTGTCACCAGCCTCAGCTACAGTCTGTGTGTGTGTGTATGTTTGTAACTGGCCTCCGCTACAGTGTGTGTGTGTGCGTTTGTCTCTCTGTGTGTGTGTGTGTGTGTGTGTCACCGACCTCCGCTACAGTGTGTGTGTGTGCATTTGTCTGTGTGTGTGTGTGTATGTGTGTGTGTGTGTGTCACCGACCTCCGCTACAGTGTGTGTGTGTGTGTGTGTGTGTGTGTGTGTGTGTGTTTGTCTCTCTGTCTCTCTACAGTGTCAGCAGTTCTGTGCTGCAGATGAAGCCTCTTTAATCTCGCTTGTCTTCTCCCATTGCCTTCTTCTCCCCTCAGAAAGCATGAAAAGGACGGTGGCCTTCCTGGAAGAGCTGGGCAGGAAGGGGAAGTGGAAGTGGTACCTGCACTACAGGGACAGCCGCAGCCTCCGAGAGGACGCACGGTAAACACACTGAGCCGGGACATGGATGTGGACATGGATGTGGTCATGGATGTGGTCATGGATGTGGTCATGGATGTGGTCATGGACAGCGGCCGGACACGACCCTTGTCTGCCCTAGATTTGGCGTTAGAGTTAAGAGTTCATCATCATCAGTCAGTCTCAGGCGCACTGATGTGTTGGCTGACCTGATGAGAGGCTGTGTTTCGGTTAAACACAGAGCAAGATTGTTAGATTCCACTTCAAACTACGGCCAGAGCTCTCTGTCACAATGGCCAGACCTCTCCGTCACAATGGCCAGACCTGTCTGTCACAATGGCCAGACCTATCTGTCACATGCTTACCTCTATACCTAAACAAACCAGCACAACTCCACTCTAATCAGAGATCACACCAAACTGTGACATACCACAGGCCACACAGGGTAAGGGCTGTGTGTTTTGTGTCACTGCTTACAAACAAAAGTGTGTGTGTGTGATTGTTAACGAACAAGTATGTGTGTGTGTGTGTATCATCCCTATACACAGAAAATACAGTTTGTTTTGTTGGTATTAAGAAAAAAAATCAATTTTATCCTGAAACTCAATTTTATATGAAAAAGAAAACAAACAAAAAAAACGTACCTACTGTAAAGTGATAGTCATTGCTGCAGTCTTACAATCAAAAAGGAGAGTGTAGGGGGGGGGGCTAGTTTGTGTGATTCACAGTCTACTGTATACAGGCACAATTGGACATGAAGCTGCATCTAATACACAAACTGATGATTTCTCATGACACTGCCATCTTGCAGCACAAACGAGGATGCCCGTGACCGGAAGCACTTCCTGGATGGCTGCCAGGAGGCGGGGCCTGTGGAGGTGCTGCCCTACCATGACTGTGATGTCATCTCCCAGGAGCGGCCCAACTACTTGCAATGTTTGGTCCGTCTACAAGTTCAGAACGCAACCAGGCGGTTTCCCGTTTTTATCACAGGTAACGTCACACAGATTTTGCCTTGTGCCTGCTGTTTCGTTGGGGGAAAGATGAAACAGTGTAAAATATGTATTATATAATACATGATATCATATACTGTATATTATGCAAAATATGTACCTAACACAGATTCTAGTGCTGGTTGTATTAGAAGAAGAAGAAGAAATAGAAAAGTGCAGACAGCTGCCATTTGTTAACCCATTCCTGTGGCAACAGTGTGTGTGTGTGTGTGTGTGTGTGTGTGTGTGTCTGTGTGTCTTTGTGTGTGTGTGTCTGTGTGTCTTTGTGTGTGTGTGTCTGTGTGTCTGTCTCTGTGTGTCTGTGTCTGACATTGTTAACCCACTCCTGACCATAAGTGGCATTCTCCACCTTTTACATTCACTCTTAGGTGACAATTCACTCAGGTTAGCTCATACTCCAGAGTTTCAGTGTAGCAGTATAGTTTTATCCAACAACAACAACAAGCTTGTCGGGCTCACTCATGTCCTGGGAGACAAGATAGAGGCACGGCCCCTTATCCTGGAGGATGAGGGAGAGAGAGCCTAGGCTCACTCCCAAACTGCAGCAGACAAGAGAGAAGCCAAGTTAAACACATCACACAAGGTTTATATAGAATGAAGTTAGCGTTCTCTGTCTCTGTCTCTGTCTCTGTCTGAGGATGAGGGAGAGAGAGCCTAGGCTCACTCCCAAACTGCAGCAGACAAGAGAGAAGCCAAGTTAAACACATCACACAAGGTTTATGTAGACTGAAGTTAGCGTTCTCTGATGCCAAAACACTAGAGATAACCACATTGCAACGTAATGCATCAGCAAGGCATAAAAGAAGGACTACTAGAGCTTCATATCAGCCATTGTTTACGCACACACACCTTTTAAGCACATACAATGAGAAAGAAAACGTCAGTGCTTAAGAATGAGAGATACACAGAGGCAGAAACGTCTTGTTTAAACTCACAAAGGCATATGATTAACAAACACACATACATACTTGATTATTGTCAGAGTTTCACATTTCACTTTCATTCACTCACACAAGTAGCCTAACGGTAGCTTTAGTGGTGAGAAAATAATCATTCAATCTGAGTTTGTAAGTGAGGGTGAAATGTGTTTGTGGGACATGATATCGAAGTGTCATTGACCACAGAAAAGTAGGACATTTAGAAACATTTTGAGACCTAGGAAAAGAAAGTGTAAGTAATGTGTTGGGTGGTGTGCAAACACTGACATTTCTCTTTGTTTCTCTTGAACAGAATCAACTGACGAATCTTTTAGGAAGAGTGGGATTTTTACGTTGACCGAAACTTTTGGAATTTGAAGTTTCTTTGTAAATGTTTCATTCTTTTTTTTTAGTTGTTTTATAAATATTAAAAAAAAATGTGCCACACGTTTGCCAGCGCATTTGTAATGACTGGACATTTTGGCTTAATTTGAGCCGCCTGCGTTAAGGTCATCAATTCTCTTCACACATCTTCAAGGAGCACACAAGCTGTTTTTTTCCCCATAAAGGTGAGGTAGAAACAAGACAACTTGAGGAAATGTGCGACATTGCACGTTCAACAGTGAGAAAAAATGGGAGATAAAAAAAAAACTCCTGCCTTGAACGCAAACCAGAATGACAAGGAGGTCCAGGTCATCGTGGAATGAGATTATTCGTGGAATGGGATTACTCGATCCCACTGCATTGTGCCCCCCTTTGGTCAAGCAAATTCATTGCATTTGCTGTATTTAATCATGATGAATCATGATGGGAAGCTTGTAAAAAAGAAATGTAATGTTCACAAAATGAATGTTGTGTCAGCAGAAAGGAAGCCTTTTTAGATTCTGATACTATTGTTTAATAGTAGAGTTTTTAACTTTAGAACACATGTTCTCTCCTGTGAGCTACATATTTCCAATAAAACCATCAATGGCATCATTGACTCAAATTGACTGTCAGCTTTGAGGGCATCATTATTTACGTGCTGCACATAAAGGGTGAAAGGACTTTTATTTTGAAAAGCGATTTGAGCTGAAGGTGAGAAGATGGATGCACTATTGGGTGATGGAGATGCTGTGCAGTCCGTTGGGTTGGGTTCAAAGTTGAAGAGCTCAATAAACCCTGTGAATTCAACTCGTACCTGTCATGTGAACGTTAGATGTCCCCAGCCCCTCGTCAGGTGTACGTTAGATGCCCCAGCTCCTCATCAGATGCCCCAGCTCCTCATCAGATGCCCCAGCCCCTCGTCAGGTGTACGTTAGATGCCCCAGCCCCTCGTCATGTGTACCTTAGATGCCCCCAGCCCCTCGTCATGTGTACGTCAGATGCCCCCAGCTCCTCGTCAGGTGTACGTTAGATGCCCCCAGTCCCTAGTCAGGTGTACGTTAGATGCCCCCAGATATTTGAAACATTACAGTAGCACAGAAAAACACAACCAAGTCAGCTGTGTTAATTTTGTTAGCATGTTAAATATTTCAAATGAATCGCAGAAATGGGGAAAATAATAATACATGCATATATAAATATGATGCTTTAATTCTGACAGCATTAATTATTACTGGACACTAATGGAATGTAAGTCACAGCAAACCTATCAACCGCCAGTTTGTGTGGTAAATGTATTGATAACGATAAGCTGTTCCGCAAAAACTGATCCATACTAGTGGTGTAATAATATAGACTCATTCACCTTAATGGTGATCCTCATGAAACTGTCAAGCTTTCAACAACAACAACTAATCACACTGTGAGTACGTTGTGCCACCTGCTGGTAGAAGTGGGTACTTGTTTTTTTACTGACTGAGCAATCCATTTAAGGTGCCATAGAATGCAGTTCTCTGATGTCTACATAGGAGGTGTGTGACTGTTCAGGGCAAGACATTTTCAGAGGTTGTTTTACACACATAATTACAATCCAAAAAGGGATAACAACCAGGTGCATCTCAATAAATTAGAATATCATCAAAAAGTTGATTTATTTCAGTAATTCTATTCAAAAAGTGAAACTCATATATTATATAGATTTATGTTGATTTATTACACACAGACTGATCTATTTCAAGTGTTTATTTCTTTTAATTGTCTTCTTTTAATTTTGATGACTTTAACTGACAGCTAATGAAAACCCAAAATTCAGTATCTCAATGCAGACTCATGGTGTCACTCTCCTATCAGTTCATTAACTCAAAACACCAGCAAAGGCTTCCTGAGCCTTCAAATGGTCTCAAATAGTCTAGTTCAGTAGGCTACACAATCATGGGGAAGACTGCTGACTTGACAGTTGTCCAGAAGACAATCATTGACACCCTGCACAAGAAGGGTAAGACACAAAAGGTCATTGCTAAAGAAGCTGGCTGTTCACAGAGTGCTGTATCCAAGCACATTACTGGGAAGTTGAATGGAAGGAAAAAATGTGGTAGAAAAAGGTACACAAGCAACAGGGATAGCCGCCGCCTTGAGAGGATTGTGAAACGAAGCCCATTCAAGAATTCGGGGGAGATTCACAAGGAGTGTACTGCAGCTGGAGTTAGTGCTTCAAGAACCACCACGCACAGACGTATCCAGAACATGGGCTTCAACTGTTGCATTCCTTTTGTCAAGCCACTCTTGAACCAGAGACGTCAGAGGCGTCTCACCTGGGCTAAGGACAAAAAGGACTGGACTGTTGCTCAGTGGTCCGAAGGTCTCTTTTCAGATGAAAGTCCATTTTGCATTTCATTTGAAAATCAAGGTCCCAGCAACTGGAGGAAGACAGGAGAGGCACAGAATCCAAGTTGCCTGAGGTCCAGTTTTAAGTTATCACAGTCAGAGATGGTTTGGGGTGCCATGTCATCTGCTGATGTTGGTCCACTGTGTTTTCTCAGGTCCAAGGTCAGTGCAGCCATCTACCAGGAAGTTCTAGAGCACTTCATGCTTCTCTCTACTGACCAGCTTTATGGAGAGGCAGATTTCATTTTCCAGCAGGCCTTGGCACCTGCACACACTTCCAAAGGTACCAGTACCTGGTTTAAGGACCATGATATCCCTGTGCTTGATTGGCCAGCAAACTCACCTGACCTGAACCCCATAGAGAATCTATAGGGTATTGTGAAAAGAAAGATGCGAGACACCAGACCCGACAACGCAGAAGAGCTGAAGGCCACTATCAGAGCAACCTGGGCTTCCATAACACCTCAGCAGTGTCACAGACTGATCATCTGCATGCAACGCTGCATTGCTGCAGTAATTCATGCAAAAGGAGCCCTGACCAAGAATTGAGTGCTGTACATGTTCGTACTTTTCAGTAGCTCAACATTTCTGTGTAAAAAAAATCCTTTTTTCTATTAGTCTTAAGCTATATTCTAATTTTCTGAGACACTGAATTTTGGGTTTTCATTAGCTGTCAGTTAGCCTGACGTTGTCATACTCATAATTCTAGTCAGATTGAGTCTGATGCTGAGCCATTGGGCTGTGATTATGGGGCGTGTTTCAACGAAACAGGACAAAAAATGCCTCTTCGCTCAATTGGATACCTACAACTAATCAGAGCAACATAGTATGACCATCTGATACATTAAAACTTTTACCGGATCCCGTAAGAAGGACGGCAAAAACATATTTTCGAACGACAAATGCCTTGATCGCGTTTCTCTGTTCCTCTTTCAAAATGAATGCGCTGTCAATATCTGTGAGATATGCCTGCTCACGTACTTATTAGCAGCAAGGCTATAGCTAAGCTACCATTTGTTTCAGTGGCTTTTTTGTCTACGCATTAGCAATAACCTATCAAATATAGCTGCAAGCAGCGATGGCGGTTTCCTCCTCCAAACATTGCGAACCAGGGAAAAATGTAATTTTGTGACAATTTGTCACTGTATAGAAAAATCCTTGCTGCAGACTTGCCAATGGGATATTACATTTCAAATGCATTACTTTGAAGATCCTCAAGGGCCATGGCTTCAAGCTAAGAGTGAGAAGGGGTGTGGTCATCCCTACATTTCCTTAAATGTTGTGTGTGTGTGCTTGCGCGTGTCAAAGGAGCCTGTCCCTGTGTGTGTGTGTGTGTGTGTGTGTGTGTGTGTGTGTGTGTGTGTGTGTGTGTGTGTGTGTGTGTGTGTGTGTGTGTGTGTGTGTGTGTGTGTGTGTGTGTGTGTGAGAGAGAGAGAGAGAGAGAGAGAGAGAGAGCACTATCTGGAGCACACACGCGCGGAGGAGCAGAGAGAGAGACCTTCTACTGAAAATCACCCTAGAAATTAGCCAAGCATGCATGTTTCAAATATTCACCAAAAATCCACTTTTCATCTTACAGTCAACTTTTTTTCAGATTTGTGTACTTAACATTCTCAAGTGTCTTCACATGAACTTGTGATTGAATCAGAGTATCACTTTTTGACCTGTTGATGTGTAAAGCATTATTTTAGCGTTAACAATGTATCCAATTTGCTTTTTTATCAATCATTTTTTTAAGATATGAAGTTGCCTTTGCACATGGGAACATGTTGTAGTGTCTTCCAGTGACATATCAAGTTTGGTGTTGATTTCACAAAGATTTGCCAAGATATGACTTCACTTCCTGTTTGGCGACTTTTCAGCTGAATTTGAGTGGCTGTACCGGACAAACGGTTGTGAGGATCAAAATTCTAAATAGTAACTTTTGTGAGGCTAGGTCTGAAGATCATCTCTGGTGATTTTGAAGAAGATTTGCCAAAAATTGTAGGAGGAGTAGGCTTTCAAAGGTTTTTGACAAAACCGGAAATAGCGGAAAATCTATATAACCGGAAATTGACGCCATGGGGTGGGTTTAATTTGTCTTGATCCAGGTAATCCAATGGTGCCTCATTTTTGAAAATCGGTCACACGGTTCAAAAGTTGCGTGTGTTACAAAAGTCCAACTTTGACCTGTTGGTGGCGCTAGAGTGGTCTAATGAGAGCCATGAAACTTGGTGTGAATGAAGAAGGGACTGTCCTTAATGAGTGTGCCAAATTTCACAAAAAGTTACCATATGGTTCTAGGGGCTGCCATTGACTCCCATGGTACAAGAATAATAATACCTACGATAACAATAGGGTACCTCCTACCGGAGGAAACCTAATAATGGTGTAGAGCACTTCAGTTAAGACCTACAATCCTCGGCAACATTCGTGTTGCACATACACAACTAACCAAGTCAATGTAGACATAAAAAATCGTGTAGATAGCTTAAATCATATAAGCTCCCGAGACGGCGCCATCTTTGTTCGATGTATACTCTATCTATCTAATCAACTCAAGTGTTGGTTGGTCATCTGTCCATCAACGTATAGAGCCCGCCCTTACAATTTGATTGGTTTAGATTGCTTTTTCGACTTTTTCACAAACTTGAATCTCTCCCAACTAGCTCAAAGCCAGACTGAATCTCCCAGACCAAACATTTTGTGGGCGGAGTTCAGGCTGATATCCAGGCTAGCTGTCAGTTATAATCATCAAATTCAAAAATAAATAATCACTGGAAATATATCAGTCTATGTGTAATGAATCTATATAATATATGAGTTTCACTTTTTGAATAGAATTACTGAAATAAATCAACTTTTTGATGATATTCTAATTTATTGAGATGCACCTGTATGTACGTGATATTAACAACCAAAACAGGGAAAACACATATTTGTCCCTAGAATGAAACAAACTGTTTTCCCTTTGAAATCACCGGCTGGAACTATCAGAGTTGAACCATGGAGCATTTGGGCATCCAACCGTGTACACCTAATACACACACACAAAAACACAGACACGCACAAGCACACAAACACAAAAACACAGTGAGGGTGAAATAAATAGATATGGTTGTGGGGGTAATTGTACATTGGTTATGATAATGATCCTGAAGTCCACTGTCATCTCTACGGTTTTAAGTGTGTTAAGCTCCAGATTGTTGCGACTGCACCACAGGGCCAGCTGGGTGCAGTGGGGAAAGCATGCATCCCTGAGGTGCCCAAGTGCTGACTGACCGGGTGCTGGATGTTGTTTCACCCAGTTTCACCTGTTGCTTCCTGTCTATCAGGAAGTTGGTGATCCAATGACAGGTGGAGGCGGGCAGAGTGAGCTGGGTGAGTTTGGTGAGGACTTCTGGGATGATGGTGGTGAACGCTGAACGAGCTGAAGTCGACAAACAGCATTCTTGCATAGGTCCCTGGGAAGTTTAGGTGTTGCAGGATGTAGTGCAGCCCCATTTTGACTGCATCATCCACTGATCTGAAAGTTTGCGAATGAGCCATCGGTCTATGCATCTTAGCAACCTAGCTCGAATAACTGTTAGTTCACTTTACATTAACCCAAAAAGCTTGCCAACACATCAATGATTCAATAACTTCCATATGTTAGGGATGATAATCAATGGAAATTGAAAAAAAGATATTAATGTATATGTATCCTTGCAAACATAACGTTAGCTATCTGATTACGGCTAGCCATATCGCGGTAGGTAAACTGCAGAGGCTCCAGCAGGGGGCCTGTGATGCCCTTCAGATGGGTCAACACCAGTCTTTCAAAGGTCTCCATGACTACAGACGTCAGGGCGACGGGCCTGTAGTCATTGAGACCAGTGATGCAATTTTCTTGGGAAATGGGATGATGGTGGATCATTTAAAGCAGGAGGGAACTTCACACAGCTCCAGAGATCTGTTGAAGATCCGTATGAAGATGGGGGCCAGCTGATCAGCGCAGGCTTTCAGACTGGAAGCACACATTTGAAAAACTAAGGTTTCAATCTCTACCCCAGCACATGCTTCAGATATGAAAAAATGTGATTGAATCACGTACACACACTTTGGATATATGATAACCATATAATAATATAAGATAAATAATAACATACTCTCCAAAAACATCAAATTTATTAGCCAAAGTATTGTTTTTTTGGTTCTAATTTTACTGTAATACTATATTGTGGCATATTTGTAAAACATTTAAAAGTTGTTGTTTTTTTGCCATTATCACATAAAAAGGAAAAATATGAAACTATTTTGGAAGATCATAATACCATGTTCCAGTTTACATATATAGCAATACTAGAGAAATTTGTTTAGTCTAGGAGAAATTACACTTGTGTATTACGTAACATTTTCTAGAAGATTTGATGTGTCCAAAGTTATGTTAAATTTCTTGTATACTTAATCAATTTCACTAAAGTTTATGGTGGTTCAAATGATTCTCCACCATGGTCATTATGCATCGGCCGATCATGAAAAGTACCATCATGAATCAGGTAGTGTAGATAGATATTGGTGAGAAAAATCGTATATGATGGTTTAGTTGCTGAAGTTGTGAGGGGTCAGTAAATCTGGACATTTCTGACTTATGCTTTAGCATGTGTGTGTGTGTGTTCAATGCAAAGATATTGTGAAAATATTCTCAAAAAGAACTATAGCGTGATGTACTGCTGGTGAATTACACCTATTATATTATACCTCCAGGGCATCCCAGTGCCAGCCTAAAAAAGGTGAGTTTACCTGAATTCACACTGTGGTGTAAATATAATGCTTCTTCTGTCTGACCAATTACCTTCCTGGATTCAAACCTAGCCAATCAGGCGCAGGAGATTTTGGAATACAAACTAGCATGACAATGGGTTGTGTAAGTAATAATGATGGACAAATAAATGAAGAGAAAATTGTATAACGAAAAATTATATAAAATAAAATGACATACCTTTCAGTAAAAGATGTATCTTATTAACCAAATGAAAAAGAAAACACAGCAATAAATGTTAATGTTGTATTAATTATTTGCAGTTATGTGGTATTCTCTCTCAATATGTGGCAGGATAGTAGACATAGGAGATTAGGTTGATATATTCACCTATTTCCCCATGGCGTGATTGTATCATCGATTTTATCTTATAAACCCAGAGCAAGTATCTTCCGTTCTTGAGAAGTAGTTTTCCCTGACGTTGTTGTACTTATAACATTTTGTCAGGAAAAGAAACTCATCCTTCACTACCCGATTACTACAGTCAGTGCATAGTCTGTTTTCCCGAGTTACCATGTTTGTCCGATTACCCTTTTGCCAATGACGATGCTTTGTTCCCTACCCCCACCCCCCCCCCCCCCCCCCCCAACACATGAATGAATAATATTGAATCATGTACATTAAAGGTGGTTTAAAATTCATTTAATCAAACATATTAAAAGAAATTACACTTTATCAAGCAGTATCAGGGCATCACATCAGAACCGTGGATCCTCTGGTGCTTTTTGAGATGATGCGTTAGGCTAAAAGTCTGTCCACACTGAGTACACGGATACGGATTTTCCCCAGTATGGATCCTCTGGTGTTTCTTGAGATTATGCTTTAGGCTAAAAGTCTGTCCACACTGAGTACACGGATACGGATTTTCCCCAGTATGGATCCTCTGATGTGTCTTGAGATTACTTATTTGGCTAAAGGCCTTTCCACAGTGAGAACACTGATACGGCTTTTCCCCAGTATGAATCCTCTGGTGTTTCTTGAGATTATGCTTTAGGCTAAAAGTCTGTCCACACTGAGTACACGGATACGGATTTTCCCCAGTATGGATCCTCTGATGTGTCTTGAGATTACTTATTTGGTTAAAGGCCTTTCCACAGTGAGAACACTGATACGGCTTTTCCCCAGTATGGATCCTCTGGTGGCGCTTGAGATGATGCTTTAGGCTAAACGTCTGTCCACACTGAGTACACGGATACAGCTTTTCCCCAGTATGGATCCTCTGGTGTAGCTTGAGGCTAGAAGTGTAATTAAAGGAGTTTCCACACTGAAAACACTCATGTGGCTTTTTTACAGTATGTGTCATCATATGCCCGGTTAGGTTTGAGACATTGGGATTGCCTTTGTTTCTTTTTTCCTCAGAGTCCCAACTCTGGATCCTTTGAATGTCTTCTGTAATATTTTAAGATAAAAAAACATTAAACAATATATTCTCTCTTCTCCTCTGTCTGGTATGCAATGTCCACAATATTGGTACATCCATTTAATTTGTTTTGATATAATGTATTTTTGATAGAAATGTACATGACTTGGAAGTGACTCAAGACAAACAGTGTCTACCAAGAGCCTAAATGTAAACAGATACAAACACATGAATTGCAGAGCTTCAGGAAAATTATCTCAGACACTTTCTCTCCTTTGAATGCAGCAGACTACAGGTAATATCCCATACAATTCAAGAATGGTATAGATACAATAAACAAGCAACTTACTTGTAGGTGAAGAGTCATCATTTTCTCTTAAATCAAATTCTCCTTCGACTTTGATTTCCATTAGTGAATACTTTTCTTCTTTCAAGGTCATGATGGGTGATGTGTTCACTTCAGTCTTGCATTCACAATCCATTCCAGAATTGTTTTCCACTGTCTGAATTGTAGACAGATACTCTTGTAGGAAATCATCAAACTCTTCTTCTTTTATCTCCTGCTTCATTGAAGTGGGCAGTTGTGTTGGTTCAGTAAATCCAGACATGTCACGCTTCAGTTCTGTTTTGAAAAGAAATCCTTGGTGAATTAAACACACAGTACACTTCCATACTTGCCATCATTTAAAAAGGTGAGTTTAGTATTCTGCCTCCACGCTATGGGGTGAATATAATGCTTCTTCTGCCTGACCTATTATCTTCCTGGATTCAAATCTAGCCAATCAGTTGCAGGAGCTGTTGAAATGCAAACTAGCATGACAAAGAGTTATGGGCAGCAATCACACATCTGTGAGAAACATTTACACATCTGATGTTCTTCAGGTGGGCATGCTCATAGCTCAGCATGCAGAAACTCCACAAAGGGGTGTAGTAGGGGGCTGGGGGTGTGAACTGAAATGTGATGGGGAAGGGGAGTAAAGATGGGGGTGGGCTGGTAAACTGAAGGAAGCTTCCATTCTGTCTAAGCTTGTTTATACTGTTTGAAACTGTGAGTATTTTTGTAAGCATGTGTGTGTCTTTCATACTGTAATAAGGATAGAGAGGTGGTTTCATATCAGACCTACATACCAGTGTAAAGCTCCCCTTAAAAAAATGTGGAAATAAATATAATTCATGGGACTCAAAAACTACGTTTTTTGACTACACAAGACATTTGAACCTGAATACCAGACATTTATCCCAGTCAATTTTTAGTGCTTTTCTTTTCATCTGTATTTGCCTTACTGTGGGTGGCAGTGGTTCATCCAGCTCAACTACAATTCAAGGGGTTTGACCTCATATGATAATGTATCTTGCTTTAAAAATACCACAAGATCATATGCAACTGACATTAATAATATAAGCTTCATTCTTGGCAGTACTCCAACTGATAAAACATTGAGGAAATGCAAAAGTTTTACAAAACTCATCCTCAACATGAATCTATCAGCAGTTCTATGTCTGATCTGGTCATTGGCCATCAGGGTCTTATCAGTGCCTGCCTCCAGTGCTCCACTGCAGTGCATTGACAGCCATGGTGGCATCATACTACACCCTCTTAGCACAGTAATGTCTCACACACTTAGAAATAGATTGTTTATAGATGTAACACTTCATACTGAGCTAGTGGTATGTTTATACTGAAATCCTTACTGTTAAATTAAAGATATGCTGTTTAATCAGAATTTGAGACTCAAGATTTGTAAGGCAATGGGTTCACAAGTAGATCCATCAACTTCTCTGACTAGAAGGAAGTTTAAGTATCATTTGTATGATAGGTGGGCCAGGAGATGAACTCCTTCTACTGACATGGGTCACACTAAAAAGCAGTGACTTTACAGACACACGGTCCCAAAAACATTCAGTTCTTCTCTTCTAAGAGCTCAGCTTCACACACATAGCTCAGGAACAGAGTCAAACATGTAACAACAAGATTTACTGCAAGAGGTTCTTTGCTTAAACCAGCAATAAGGAGTTATGTTCCAAATGACCTAAAGGGGATGCAAACACCACCAACAGCCCAGGTGATGTTGATAGAAGCTTCCCAACACACCAAATTGGGGTCTTTTGGCAGTATTGCTAGTGTTATTAGCCTCAAGCCTAGGGGAACTAGCTAGTAAAAACAGGTCCTTTGCACTTAAGAAGTGAAGGACAAAAGCAGGTGTCAAAATCACCGAGTTCAACTTTATTAAATATCCATAAAACAGGCTACAATAAAAGTCAGGCTATCATCAGTTGCCCAGAACCATGTGCAATCATACTCTACAAGTATCACTTAATACACACACACAAAACAATACAGGCCATCATCAGTTGCCCAAAACCATGTGCAATCGCACACTACAAACATCACTAGCCACACACACTCACAAACACCCTTCAACAAAGAAACACTTCAATAACCTGTTTGCTTGTTATTATAACATACAGACTTAGTTGCAGCAGTTCAATTGAAAAGGAAAGGTTGGATTACCTTGAGAACTGAATGACAAAATCAGGTCTCAAAAGCATGGAGTTCAAACACATGCTCCCGTTTTCCTTCTCTTATCCCTGCCCTGCTGAGTGCCTTCAATGACCCCTCGCTGCTCCCTAGTGGACTGGAGTTAACCAGGCATGATTGAGTTCATGCATGTATGTGTGTATGTGTGTATGTGTGTATGGGCGTGCGGCACTACTGGTAGCCTACACTAGCAATATCATGCAGTGAAAACTTTTCTTCAGATTTTGCCATGTACTCCAGCCTGGTTTACAGACCTACATAAGGCACATCTTGGGTGGCTAATGGGAAAGACACAGGTGTTTATATGTCATTCATATGGCCATATGCTATCAATATTTATTTCAGGATGGTAGAACTAGTTGCCTATAAAACCATACCTCACACTGCAAAAAATTGCCTTTCAAAAATAAGACATAAAAGATTAAAACAAGCCCTATTTGCTTGAATCAAGGCAAAACAATCTGCCAATGTAACAAGGCAAATTTGTCTTGGTAAGAATTCTTAAAATAAGATGAATAATCAAATCTAATCTAATCTTGTTTTTAGATGAAATAATTCCAAAATAAGACTTGGAAACTTATTTTGACAGTTCTTATTGACTCAAAATAATCAATAGTTCTTAAAACAAGATTATACTTCTTACATTTAGCCATTCAAGGCATTGTATTTATCTTATTTTAAGAGTATTGCGCTTAAATTTAGGATGAAGTCTTAGCCGTATAAACTGAATTTGAGATAAATGTACTAATATTAGGATTGCTAAAATTCTAGAACTAAGCATTGCCATCTTAAAATATTCCCCTTTTGTGACCTACAATTAGTTTAATACTCTAGATATGAGATCAGACAAGTTTGTTTTTCCACCATCATTAAACATCTGCATTTCCTGACCTCACTCTGAAAACTGTTGCAGTAAACTGAAAATTAAGCCAAAATTGTGGACTGTTGTGCATCACACAACACCCAAGCATTTGGGCAGCACACCAGAGGGAGAGCGAGAGAGAGCAAGAGCCAAGTAAACAACCCATTTCCTGACCTCACTCTGAAAACAAAAGCAGTTAACTTTTGAACTTGATAAAAACTTGACCAAAGCATTTTGAACACCAAAGCATTTTTTTAGGTGGCACAGACAATGTTAACAAGGCAGAGAAAGAGAGATGTATATCGGGGATCAATCCATTACAATATAGAACGTTTAATACGTACACATATACACCAATAAATCACAAAAGTCGAGGAGTTACAATTTAACGTTTTTATTGTGGATACAACACAAGTAGGCCTTTTCAGTTCAAATACACTACACAGATAAGGTGACAGTATGCCAGGACTTCGCACTGACCGATAGTACACACTGCCACAGGCAACACTTGCACTGGCAAACGCATACAGTGGCAGGTGACAGCCATGTCTAATCACAAAGCCAACTACAGACCACATGTTGGTGGGCCACAGAGAGGATGCTGTAGCCTATATAATTAATACTAGGTTAAAGTTTTAAGCACCCTGCTAACACTATTACATTTACTACTACTATATTTAGGCACGTTATAACTTCCACTAAATAGACCAATACCAAATATATTTATCTCTATCACTCCTACTTAGGTTAACTTTTGTAAGCACAATACTTTTAAACCTCACCTAGTAAGCTAATGCTATCAATTCCCCAACCAGTAAGTTACTGAGATAAACCAAGACCACAATGAAATACATTTAACAATTTACCTGAAATATGAATTAGAAAAGATTATAACTTTACAAATACAAATACAGAGAATATAACACACTTATTTTCGTTTGACTGCGTCCAGTCACTTACCTCAGATGGCATTTAACATTTAGCAACACATTTGCAACGCTTAGCTTAGCATGCTACTAGCCCACCCACCAGTATGACCTATTATAGCATGCTATTAGCATCTACCCAAACACAGCCTCCGGTTAGCATACACACATTCAATAAAACTGTACAACCTATAATATCTAAGCCGGCAGTTAACTAACTAAAATATACACAGTAATGAGGGGTACCCAACCAATTTTAGATAAACGATGCAGTACTGATTTGAAGCTGGGGAGCGGAGGAGCCTTAAACAAAATGGCTACTTCTTCGCCAAAGCGCCAAACATGATAATCTCTTAACTGTCGTCCTCACGGTGTTTGCGAGGGGGAGTGAAGAAGCCGTTGCGCCAGTCCACAGCCTAGTCGGGCACTGACGATACGGGAACCGTTGTGTGAATGACTGCCCGGGTGAGCCAGTCTCTCCAACAGTCTTCCAAACTTTGTGCTACTCTTTAGCTGAGCTAGCGGAACGGAGTCGAATATCAGCCAATGTCGAATATCGGCCGAATTCGGCGTTGACCTGTTTACATTCACTCTCCTGATCAACTTCGGGCAACTATGGATAGAAACGTAAGCTCCCACAAAAATATGGCATTTAAGCTTTACTTGTGGAAATTTTTTACTCTGTAGACCTAATTTAAGCTTGCGAAATAGTGTTTTTTTTATAGTGCACTTTTGCGTGTACCTTATAGCGTGGAACACTCAGCGGCGCCACATATATTTCATTTGGTCTTTGAGTTGTACCGTCGGATTAGTTCTCTCCAAGATGAAGTTTAACTGTCATTTTAAACTGTCATATCAAATGCCAAAACAGATAGCATGACGTAATGTAAGTACGGATGCTCACAGAGATCAAATCCGATTACTCTGGTCGTTTAGACACATGTCAATATGAAAGTCACTAGCTGAGAAATTGGACGGAAAAAGTTCGCCTTCCGTAGTTGCAGTTTAACTAAAACAAAGTTGATTTAGATAAAAATGTTGTTTTTCCACTAACAATAGTACAATTACAATACCCTTATATTGATGTCTTCATTTTTAATACATAACATACATAATCATGCCATGTTTGTTGTGAGCACGTTAAAGTGAATAGACTGCACCTACAACTGAATCACGTCAAAACAAGGCAACAAAATACCCAAATTAAACAAAAATAAAACTAGTGAGATTAACGTTTGTCAAAACATATTGTGACAAAGGCATTTGTACAGAAATTAAACCGGTTTATGTCAAAGCAAGAAGAAAAGCATATTATTATCACAAATTCAACAGGTAAGTGGAACAAAGTGGACGTGCCCGATATCTCACCTATTTAAAAAACGTACTCGAAAACGTTTCACCGTAAACATTAACATAGATATTTAGAAAAATACGGTTTCTTGCGTTGTTAAACGAGTCGTACAAGTTGAAAAGGACAAAAATCTCTCTCGAAAACCGTTGGTTTCGGTAAGTTTATCTATAAATAGACATATTATAGTGATTTCTTAACAAAGCGGCCGATATTCGGCATTGTTACGCTAGATGTTGCTGTAGCTTCCTTTGCAGCTTTCAGAAATCTGTCCGAGTTCCGTCATACAAACGCAGCACAATACTTCCTCTATTACATATACTCTATACGATATCCCGTCGGTATGTTAATAATGAGTCACTATTCGTTCCTCTATTAAATTAACTTTATCCCGTCAGTATGGTATCGATAATTATCCTCTCAATCTTGAAGCTCCGTTTCCAACTCTCTCGTTCACTCCCAACCGTCGTCTTTATCCCCTCGCCCTTGACTTCTCACCCTTGAAGCTCATTGGTTTCTTAAACATTTAAACAAAATACAATTTTAAACATGAACACATTAGATGCACAATTTTAACATTATAATCAACAACCATAAAAATATAATAACTTCAGAATCCAACTTAATTTCCCATAGGGCTATATCCTCCCCTTACTAAATGTCTAAATGTCCTCATAGACATAAAACACCCACTTTTAACCTTTTCATTATTATATAAAAGTAACTTTTCATTCTCAGAACTGAGTATCTAATTAGGAACTAAAGAGAATCTAGTTTTCACCTAGTTTTATAATGATGCCTCTATGAACTATTGTTAATGATTGCTCACTAGCTTTTCCAAGTTCATCATAGGTAAGCCTCAATACTGGTTTTACTTTTTTCCTGTATCCTTGGTACTCTATGTGTTTTTATTTTAGAACTCATTCTTTCTTGGAGTGACACATATTTGAGTTATGAAATAGAAGTTCCCAACCAAGCTCAGGGCAATGTTTTCGTTGATGCTGGTACCCTTATTGATTATACACCTTATTATTATTTTACATTTAAAAATGACAAGTACATTCCAGTTAAGTATGATCTCTCTGATACATTAGCACATTACATACTTGACTAGAATATTTGATCTCTGACTTGGGCTAGGGTAGTGTTCAGCCCCCCCCCCCCCCCTTAGGGGCCCCGGGTTGATAAGTTGAAGGGGCGGTGCTTGCCATTGGGGGGTATTAGTCTATTTTACTTTTTAAAACTATGGGGGCATTGGGAGGCTTATGATGAGGTCAAGGGGGCGTTGGAAGGCTTATGATGAGGCCAAGGGGGCATTTATTCAAAAACGTTTGAGAACTGTTGAGCTAACTGTTGAGCAATGTTGATTCTGAATATCTTATTGATAATGCACATTTTTTTATTTGACTGTGAAAAAAAACAAGGCCTAGAGCTAGGATAATGTTGATTCTGAATATTGATAATTCACCTTTTTTTGACTGTAAAAATAACAATGTTAACTGGATGATTAAATGCATTAAAAATGGGAAAGAACCTTTGACCTTTGAATGTGTGTTACACTGACTCAGTCATTTTATAATCTTTAGTACATAGTTAGATTTTGGAATCTGCATACAAAATGGATTCTTTGCTTGGAATGTTTTGACCTTTGACCTTTGAATGTGTGTTTACACAGAATCAGTCATTATCATTTTTGGTACATGGTTAGATATTGGAATCTGTATACAGAACACTGGATGAGGAAGAGAACTCGCACACCAAGTTGCCGATGCAGGAAAGGTGTTTAATCCATCAACTTAAACAAAAACATTTGACAAATCTTACTTGATTGAAAAAACTTGTTTTATTTTGAAATAAGCTTGAAATAAGACTTTTTCAAGATTTTTTGTCTATACAAGATTTCCAAGATGGGTTGTCTTAAAACAAAACTTTCTAGCTAAATATAGTTTTGCTTTTTGGGCGATTATGCCTTATAATAAGAGCGGGTAGATTTTTTCACTTGAAATAGACAAAAAAGCTTACCAAGAAATGTATTTTTTGCAGTGCAAAAAGTGTAAAATTGTTGCATAATGTGACTTTAACTGTCATTCTAATTCTAAGATTTACAAGGGCATAAACTAAACTTGAATCACAAGGCATTGTTTGTGATTCCCATTCCACCACACCTTTGGGTCTTTTTGGTCTTGTTTCTAGCTAAATTGTACTTACCCAGTGCTTTCTTGGTAAGGTTATTTTTACCTATTTCAAGCAAATATTACTTATTTTAAGAAATCTTAACAAGCCAAATTTGCTTAAAGCACTGGCAGCCAAATTTGCTTGTTTTAAGCAAAATCCTGCTAAAATATGTAATTATTTGTCTTAAATCTAGAGGGGCATTTTTTGCAGTGCAAACCCGGTACACAAGTTGTGACCTTTTATTAAGGAGCATCACTTCCAAATCCTTTCTCTCTCTCTCCCTCTCTCTGTTTGTGTGCGTGTGTGCCATATGGATTCTGTTTAAATATAACTCCAAAGATGAGAACTTTGAGAAAACCTCTTCCCACACGCAGAGTGTTCGTAAGGGTTCTCCACAGTGTGGATTCTCTCAAGTCAGTACAGAACACACTAAGAGAGCTGTTCCCACATTCAGAACAAACAAAAGGTTTCTCTCCGGTATGAACTCGTGGACTGATAGTGTGGGTGAGGAGTGATTGCACCTCCGATGAATCTTCAGTGTGCCTTACTGAATGAATCCTTTCCTCAAAGACCGTTGGTGAGGTCTCCCTCGCCTGTGGTTGATCTGATGGCTGGTTGCACCTGAGGGTTTTGGGGAAGATTTTCCCACATGTAAAGGACTACTACAGATTTTCTTCTTTAGTTGTTACTGTAAGAATGTAAAAAATCATGAGCATTTGCCTATTTGTGTTAATTCATATTGGATCTTAGGGTGCAGAAAATATTTTGTAACTTGCACTGCACTGATTGGGACATTTCTCCTCTGTGTATCTTTCAATACTTCTTTACAAGACGTTCATAAAAGCCCTTGTGCTCGTCTCATGAGTGTCGTTTAGCAATGCCGTCCCTGCAAGTACGTCAATCCACACTAGTCACATTTGCAGTTCCACATTGGAAGGAATAACTTTTGAAGCACTACCAGAGCAGGGGCGTCCCTCTCTACCTTTAAAAAGCTTTTGAAGAACCAACTCTTCAGAGATCACCTACCTCCTAAACTTGCACTTCAACTACTTAACTTGCACTTACAGCAGTTACATTCCTGCACTTCTTTTTTCTATGTTTTATGTTTTGTTACACTAGGTCTCCATTGCCCGTAGCTTGTCTGTTCTCTCTCTGGTTTGAACAAAATTCGTTCCAGAATGAAAACCCTTGTAGGCCTTTTCACCTGTGTGTATGCTCTGATTAACCTAAAACTCTACACAAATTACATTCTGGTCTAGCAGTCTTCTTCATGCACAGTAAGGCTTTTTTGTGTGTTTAATAGTGTTTCTAATAATAATAATGATGATAATGGACCAATAAATGCAGCAAAAAATTGTCAAGGGAAAAATTCTAAAAATATAACGATATTAACGGACGTACCTTTCAGTAAAAAAAAAATGTAATGTACCAAATGAAAAGAAATCAAAACAACATTACTTGTTTGTTTTATAGTTGTGTGGTATTATCTCTCAATATGTGGCAGGAGAGTAGATACTAGGTATATTAGGTGTTTGTATTCACCTATTTTCCCTAGGAGTGATTTTTATTCTCTTTTCATTTTTATAAACCCAGGGCAAATACCTTCTGTTCTTGAGAAGTAGGTTTACCCGATGTTGTTGCACTTATTACATTCTGTCAGGAAAAGAAACTCATCCTGCACCACCCGATTACTAAAGCGAGTGCAGAGTCTGTTTTCTCGAGGTAGCCATGTTTGTTTGTGTACCCCTTTGACAATGACAATGCTTTGTTCCATACCCTCCCTTTCTGTGCACCCCCACCACACCGTTGCCAACATCACAGCCTGCACATGATGATCTGTTTATGGCCTCATATCTATAAAGCTGAACCATACATTACTTTTGCTTGTACATGCGCTAGTATATGCTTGTAGATTGTGTACAAGCCCATACACCCCTACTCAATCTCTACCCCAACACATGCTAAACACATGAATTAATAATATTGAATCATGAACATTACATGTTTTTTAAAATTCATTTAATCAAACATATTAAAATAAATTATACTTTTCTCAAGTATTATCAGGGCATAACATCCAAACCGTGGATCCTCTGGTGTCTCTTGAGATAATACATTTGGCTAAATGCCTTTCCACACTGAGAACACTGATATGGCTTTTCACCAGTATGGATCCTCTGGTGTGACTTGAGACTACTTATTTGGCTAAAGGCCTTTCCACACTGAGAACACTGATATGGCTTTTCACCAGTATGGATCCTCTGGTGTGACTTGAGACTACTTATTTGGCTAAAGGCCTTTCCACACTGAGAACACTGATACGGCTTTTCCCCAGTATGGCTCCTCTGGTGTGTCTTTAAAGTATCATTTGTACTAAATGCCTTCCCACACTGAGTGCACTGATACGGCTTTTCCCCAGTATGGATCCTCTGGTGTACCTTGAGAGAAGTCATGTGTCTAAAGGCCTTCCCACACTGAGTACAGTGATATGGCTTTTCACCAGTATGGATCCTCTGGTGTCTCTTGAAGCTATCCATTTTACTGAAGGCCTCCCCACACTGAGAACACTTATAGGGCTTTTCCCCAGTATGGATCCTCTGGTGTACCTTGAGAGTAGACATGTCTCTAAAGGCCTTTCCACACTCTGAACAGTGATGGTTTTTTTTAACAGTATGTATCCACTGGTGTAGCTTGAGGCTAGAAGTGTCATTAAAGGAGTTTCCTAACTGAAAAAACTCATAAGGCTTTTTTCCAGTATGTGTCATCATCTGCTCCGTTAGGTGTGAGCAATTGGGACTTCTGTCTTTGTTTCTTTTTTCCTCAGATTTCCAACTTTTGTAAGATTGGATCTTTTGAATGTCTCCTGCAATAATTTCCACAATAGTGGCACATATATTTAATGTGTTTTGATATATTGTATTTTTTGTTAGAAATGTACATCACTTGGAATTGACTTAAGACAAACAGTGTCTACCAAGAGCCTTAATGTAAGCAGATACACACATTGCAGACCATGCAAGTATTGTAAAAAATACATAACACATTATACTAAACAAGCAACTTACTTGCAGTTGAATAGTCAGAGTCATAACTTTCTCTTAAATCGAATTCTTCTTCAACTTTGATTTCCATTGGTGAATGCTTTTCTTCTTTCAAGGTCATGATGGGTGACATGTTCATTTCAGTCATGCATTCACTATCCATTCCAGACTTTTCTTCCACTGTCTGAATTATAGACAGATACTCTTGTAGGAAATCATCAAACTCTTCTTCTTTCATCTCCTTCTTCACTGAAGTGGGCTGCTGTGTTGGTTCAGTTAATCCAGACATGTCAGACTTCAGTTCTGTTTTGAAAAAAAAAAAATCCTTAGTGATTTACACATACAGTATACATCCAGAGCATCACAGGGCCAGCATTTAAAAGGTGAGTTAAGTAATCTGCCTCCACGCTATGGGGTTAACATAATGCTTCTTCTGCCTGACCTATTATCTTCCTGGATTCAAACCTAGCCAATCAGGTGCAGGAGCTTTTGAAATGCAAATTAAAATGACAAAGGGTTATGGGCAGCAATCACACATCTTTGAGAACCATTTACACATCGGATAGTCCTCAGGTGGGCATGGTCATAGCTCCGCTTGCAGAAACTCCACAAAGGAGTGTAGTAGGGGGCTGGGGGTGTGAACTGAAATGTGATGGGGAAGGAGAGTGAAGATGGGGATGGGATGGTAAAATGAATCAATCTTCAATTTTGTCTAAGCTTGTTTATACTGTATGCAACGTTGAGTATTTCGTAAGCATGTGTGTGTCTATCATACTGTAATAAGGATAGAGAGGCAGTTTCATATCAGACCTACATACCAGTGTTAAGCTCCCCTTAAAAAATTATGGAAATAAATATAATTCATGGGACTTAAAAACTACGTTTTATGAGTACACAAGACATTTGCACCAGAATACCAGACATTTACCCCAGTTCATTCTGAGTACTTCACTTTTCATCTGTTTTTGCCTTACTGTGGGTGGCAGTGGTGCATCCAGCTCAACTACAATGGAAGGGTTTTGACCTCATATGATAATGTAGCTTACTATAAAAATACCACAAGAGCATATGCAACTGACATTAATAATATTAGCTTCATTCTTGGCAGTAATCAAAACATTGACGAAAAGCAAAGGTTTTACAAAGCAACTCATCCTCAACATGAAGCTATCAGCAGTATTATATCTGATGTGGTCATTGGCCATCAGGGTCTTAGCAGTGTCTGCCTCTAGTGCTCCCCTGCAGTGCATTGTCAGCCATGGTGGCATCATACTACACCCTCTAAGCACACTTATGTCTCTCACACTTTTTTCGAAATTAGATTTTTTTTGGGGGGCGATGTAACTCTTCATCCTGAGCTAGTGGTATGTTTATACTGAAATCCTTACTGTTAAATTAAAGATAGGCTGTTTAATCCGAATTTGAGACTCAGATTTTGATCCATCAACTTGTCTGACTAGAAGGAAGAGAATCTCAGTTAAGTATCCTTTGTCTTACAGTAGAAGGTGTTAATCTCCAGGCCCACCTGGCAGGACTCACACTAAATAACAGTGACTTTAAATACACATGGTTCTAAAAACATTCAGTTATTCTCCTCCTATAGCTCAGCCTCACACATACAGCTCAGGAACAGTCACACGTGTAACAACCAGATTTACTTCAAGAGGTCCTTTGCTTAAAGCAGTAATAAGAAGATCTGTTTCAAAACTATCTCAAAGAGATGCAAAAACCTTGCAAACACCACCAACAGCCCAGGTGACATTGATAGAAGCTTTCCAACACACTTAACTGGGGTCTTTTGGCAGTATTGCTAGTGTTACTAGCCTCAAGCCTGGGGAAACTTGGGCTAGTACAAACAGGTACTTTGCACTTAAGAAGTGAAGGACAAAAGCAGGTGTCAAAAGCATTGAGTTCAACTTGATTAAATATCCATAAAACAGCTTACAACAAAAGACAGGCTATCATCCGTTGCCCAAAACCATGTGCGATCGCTCACTACAAACATCACTAACCACACACACACCCACCTACACCCTTCAACAAACAAACACTTCAATAACCTGTTTGCCTTTTATTATAACATACAGACTTATTTGCAGCAGTTCAATTGAAAATAAAAGGTTGGATTACCTTAAGAACTGAAGGACAAAATCAGGTCTCAAAAGCATGGAGTTCAAACACATGCTCCCACATTCCTTCTCTTATCCCTGCCCTGCTGAGTGCCTTCAATGACCCCTCGCTGCTCCCTAGTGGACTGGAGTTAACCAGGCATGATTGAGTGCATGCATGTATGTGTGTATGTGTGAATGGGTGTGTGGCACTACTGGTATCCCGTCACACTAGCAATATCATGCTGTGAAAGCTTTTCTTCAGATTTTGCCATGAACTCCAGCCTGGTATACAGACCTACATAAGGCATATCTTGGGTGGCTAATGGGAAAGACAGAGGTGTTTATATGTCATTCATATGGTCATATGCTATCAACATTTATTTCAGGATGGTACCAAAACTAGTTGCCTATAAAACCATAAAACCATCTCCTGTGTGTATGCCCTGATGAACTTTGGGCTGTGATTTTACACAGACGGCATCTCTGCATCTTGAGCAATTTGTAAAGTTTGTCTACTGTGTGTATTTCCTGATGTGTCTGGACAATTTAGCAAACCATAAAACTCTTCAGTCTTCTTCGTGCATAGTAGTTTTTTTTTTTTTGTAAATAGTGTTTCTAATAATAATAATGGACAAATAAACAAAGTAATTATTGTTTGCAGTTATGTGGTACTCTCTCTTAATATGTGGCAGGAGAGTGACACATATTAATAATGAACAAATAAACAAAGTAAAACATTGTAAAGGGTAAAATATTATAAAATAAACTGAAATACCTTTCAGTAAAAAATGTATGTAATTAACCAAATGAAAAAGAAAAAAACTACAATAAATGTTAATGTTTTATTCATTATTTGCAGTTATTTGGTATTCTCTCTCAATATGTGGCAGGAGAGTAGACACTAGGAGATTTTTAGGTGTTTGTATTCACCTAATTCACCTAGGAGTAATTTTTGTTCTCCTTTCATTTTTATAAACCCAGAGCCTCGAGGTAGCCATGTTGTTCTGTGTACTTTTGACAATGCTTTGTTCCCTACCACCCTTTCTGTGCCCCCCCCCACCCTGCCCTGAAACTCATCACAAATTGCAGCTGTTGCCAAGCTCGAAGCCTTCACATGATGATCTATTTATGGCCTCATATCTAGAAAGCTGATACATACACTACTTTTGCTTTTACATGCGCTAGTAGATGCTTATATATTGTAGTCTGTATACAAGCACACACACCCCTCCCTAACACCATCACACACTTGAAAAACGTAGGTTTCAATCTGTACCCAAACACATGCTACACACATGAATGAATAATATTGAATCATGAATATTTTATGTTGTCTGAAATTCATTTAATCAAACAAATTATACTTTATCAAGTATTATCAGGGCATCACATCAGAACCGTGGATCCTCTGGTGTCTCTTGAGATGATGCATTTGGCTAGAAGTATGTCCACACTGAGTACACTGCTACAGCTTTTCCCAAGTATGAATCCTCTGGTGTGTCGTGAGACTAATTTTGTGGCTAAAGGCCTTTCCACACTCAGAACACTGATATGGCTTTTCCCCAGTATGGATCCTCTGGTGTGCCTTGAGAGAACCTATTTGGCTAAAGGCCTTTCCACACTTAGAACACTGATACGGCTTTTCACCAGTATGGATCCTCTGGTGTGACTTCAAATAAGCAATTCTACCAAAGGCCTTTCCACACTCTGAGCAGTGATACGGCTTTTCCCCAGTATGGATCCTCTGGTGTTCCTTGAGAGCAGACATGTGTCTAAAGGCCGTTCCACACTCTGAACAGTGATACAGCTTTTCTTCAGAGTGTGTAATCTGATGGGAGGTAAGCTGTGAATTCGTCTTGAAACTCTTCCCACAAGTAGTGCACAGATATGGCTTTTCCCCAGTATGGATCCTCTGGTGTACCTTGAGAGCAGACATGTATCTAAAGACCTTCCCACACTGAGAACACTCATGTGGCTTTGTTCCAGTGTGTGTCATCATATGGACAGTCAGGTTTGAGCAATTGGGACTTCTGTCTTTGTTTCTTTTTTCCTCAGAGTCCCAACTCTTGTTAGATTGGATCCTTTGAATGTCTCCTGTAATATTTAAAGAAGAAAAAAAAAAAAAACGATATAATCTCTCTTCTCCTCTTTCTGGTTTGCAATTTCTACAATACTGGCACATATATTTTGATATATTTGTTATTTGTTAGAAATGACCATCACTTGGAGGTGATTTAGGTTAAAAGTGTATACCAAGGGCCTAAATGTAAATGTAAACAGAGATACACAGACTTGAATTACAGAGCTTCAGATAATGATAACAGACTCTCTCTATCTCCTTTGAATGCAGCAGACTACAGATAATATCCCATAAGTAAGGTATTCACAGTTTTGTGTTCTCTGAATAGGTCTTATATTGTGAAGCACAGGTTAGCCATTTTCCAAAATTCAGGTCATGTATATACAGTATGTAAAACACAAAACAATAAACAAGCAACATACTTGTAGGTGAAGAAACGAAGGCATCATTTTCTCTTAAATCAAATTCTTCTTCAACTTTAATTTCCATTGGTGAATGCTTTTCTTCTTTCAAGGTCATGATGGGTGACATGTTCATTTCAGTCTTGCATTCACTATCCATTCCAGACTTTTCTTCCACTGTCTGAATTGTAGACAGATACTCTTGTAGGAAATCATCAAACTCTTCTTCTTTTATCTCCTTCTTCAATGAAGTGGTCTGTTGTGTTGGTTCAGTAAATCCAGACATTTCAGACTTCGGTCTTGGAATAAAGAACTTGGTCATCTAACCTTGGTTAATTACTGTACACTTCCAATGACTCCACGCTATGGGGTTAATATAATGCTTCTTCTACCTGACCTATTATCTTCCTGGATTCAAACCTAGCCAATCAGTTGCAGGAGCTTTTGAAATGCAAACTAGCATGACAAAGGGTTATGGGCAGGAACTACATGTCTATGAGAACAGTTTACACCTCTGATAGTCCTCAGGTGGGCTTGGCCATAGCTCAGCATTCAGAAACTCCACAAAGGAGTGTAGTAGGGGGCTGGGGGTGTGAACTGAAATGTGATGGGGAAGGAGAGTGACGATGGGGATGGGATGGTAAAATGAAGGAGGCTTCCATTCTGTCTAAGCTTGTTTACACTGTATGCAACTGTGAGTACTTTTTGTAAGCATGTGTTGCACACTTATGTTTCACACGCTTTTGTCCAATTACATTTTTTGCAGACATAACGGTTCATCCTGAGCTATTGGTATGTCTATTTGAGTCTCTGATTTTGAGATTTGCCAGGCAATGGTTACACAAGTAGAGCCATCAACTTCTCTGATTATAAGGAAGAAAGTCTCAGTACCTTTGTCTGACAGGAGAAGGTGTTAATCTCCAGGCCCACCTGGCATGGGTCACACTAAATAACAGTGACTTTAGAGACACATGGTCCCAAAAACATTCAGTTCTTCTCCTCTTGGAGCTCAGCCTCACGCATACAGTGAGTCACACATGTAACGACCATATACACTTCAAGAGGTTTTTTGCTTAAAGCAGCAATACGGAGTTCTGTTCCAAAATGGCCTAAAATGGAAGGCAAAAACCTTGCAAACACCACCAACAGCCCGGTTGACATTGGTAAAAGCTTGCCAACACAAGATGCTGCTGTCTGTTTGGCAGTTTAGCTAGCAATAACATGCTGTGAAAGCTTTTCCTTCGATTTTTTCCTGGGTATTCCAGCCAGGTATGCAGACCTACAAAGGGCATATCCTGAATGGCCAGTGGGAATGAAACAGGTGTTTATCTGTCCTTCACATGACCATATGCTATCAAAATGTATTTGAGGATGGTACCTAAACTAGTTGCCTATAAAACCATACCTCAAAAAGTGTCAAATTGTTGCATTATGTTATTTTAACTGTTATTCTAACTCTAAGATCCAAAAGGGCATACACTTAATATGAATATATGAATTATAAGACATTGTTTATGTTTTCAATGCATCACACCTCTAGGGCGGAACACTGCACAGACATTTCTCCTGTATGTATCTTTTAATACTTCTAAAGGCCTGAAGGCATGCGTGGTTAAACCATTACAGACTATCCAGAATGCAGCAGCACATCTGATGTTCAACCAACCAAAGAGTGCACACGTCACCCCGCTACTCATTGAGCTCCATTGGCAGCCTGTAGCTGCTTGCGTTAAGTTCAAGTCACTCAGAGATTGATGGTTCTGCTCCCACCTACTTAAATGCCCTTGTAAGGGCAAATGCTACACCCAGGATGCTCCGCTCGTTTTATGAGTGTCGTTTAGCACTGCTGTCTGTGCAAGTATGTCAATTCAGACTATTCTCACGTGTAGTTCCACGTTGGTGGAACAAACTCCCTAGCACTACCTCCTGAACTTGAATTTCGACTAGTACTTAACTCTTAACTTGCACTTACAGCAGTTAAAATCCTGCACTTCTTTTCTCTATTTCTTATCTAAAATAGTGTTTATTGTTACTTTAGGTCTCTATTATTCTTACCTTGACTGTTCTATCCCTGGTTTGGACAAAAGTGCATGCTAAACAACTAAATGTAGATGTAATGATTACAAACTGCTCCACACTGAAAACCCTTGTAGTCCTTTTCAGCTGTGTGTTTGCTCTGATTAACCAAAAACTGTTTGTCAATCCAATACTGATCTACCGGTCTTCTTCATGTAAAGAATTTTTTTTAAGTGTTTATAGTAGTGTTTCTAATAGCATTAATAATAAAGTATGATATTGGACCAATACATGAACTAAAAAATGAACTAAAAATCATCATGGGAAAAATATAATAAAATAAACCTTTCGGTAAAAAAATGATGTAATGTACCAAATTAAAAAGAAAACAGCAATAAATGTTAATGTTTTTTTATTTGTTTACAGTTGTGTGGCATTATATCTCAATTGTGGCAACTCATTTACCTAAAGACATTTAAAAAAAAATTGTATTATCAGGGCAGCACATCAGAATTGTGGATCCTCTGGTGTCTCTTGAGAGCAGACATGCGTCTAAAGTCAGTTCCACACTCTGAACAGTGATGTTGCTTTTCTCCAGAGTGTGTGATCTGATGGGAGGTGAGATGTGAATTTGTCTTGAAACTCTTCCAACAAGTAGTGCACTGATATGGCTTTTCCCCTAGATGGTCCATCTGGTGTATCTTGAAATGAGATATGTGACCAAAGGCCTTTCCACACTGACAACACTGATACGGCTTTTCACCATTATGCATCCTCTGGTGTGACTTGAGACTACTTATTTGGCTAAAAGCCTTTCCACACTGAGAACACTGATACGGCTTTTCCCCAGTATGGATCCTCTGGTGTGCCTTGAGATGACCAATTTGGCTAAATGCCTTTCCACACTGAGAACACTGATACAGCTTCTCCCCAGTATGGATCCTCTGGTGTGCCTTGAGATGACCAATTTGGCTAAATGCCTTTCCACACTGAGAACACTGATACGGCTTTTCACCAGTATGGATCCTCTGGTGTGACTTGAAACTACTCATTTGGCTAAAGGCCTTTCCACACTGAGAACACTGATACGGCTTTTCCCCAGTATGGATCCTCTGGTGTTCCTTGAGAGCGGACATGTGTCTAAAGGCCTTTCCACACTCTGAACAGTGATAAGGCTTTTCTCCAGAGTGTGTGATCTGATGGGAGGTGAGATTTGAATTTGTCTTGAAACTCTTCCCACAAGTAGTGCACAGATATGGCTTTTCCCCAGTATGGACCTTCTGGTGTACCTTGAGAGCAGACACGTATCTAAAGACCTTCCCACACTGAAAACATTCATTTGGCTTTGTTCCAGCAAGTGTCATCATATGCTCGGTTAGGTGTGAGCAATTGCGACTTCTGTCTTTGTTTCTTTTTTCCTCAGATTTCCAACTCTTGTAAGATTGGATCCTTTGAACGTCTCCTGTAATATTTTAAGATAAAAAATGAAACAATTTATTATCTCTTCTCTTCTTTCTGGTATGCAATTTCCACAATAGTGGCACATATATGTAATGTGTTTTGATATATTGTATTTTTTGTTAGAAATGTTCATCACTTGGCGGTGACTTAGGACAAAAAGTGTCTAGCAAGGGCCTAAATGTAAACACATATACACAAAGGAATCGCAGAGCTTCAGAAAAAAAAACATCCTTTGAATGCAGCAGACCACAGGTCGTATCCCATAAGTAAGGTATTCACAGTGCTGTGTTCTCTAAATAGGTCTCATATTGTGAAGCATAAGTCAGCCATTTTCTAAAATGCAAGTATTGTACATAACACATAACAATCAACTTACTTGTATGTGAAGAGTTAAAGTCAACATTTTCTCTTAAATCAAATTCTTCTTCAGCTTTGATTTCCATTGGTGAATGCTTTTCTTCTTTCAAGGTCATGATGGGTGACGTGTTCATTTCAGTCTTGCATTCACAATCCATTCCAGACTTTTCTTTTAATGTCTGAATTGTAGACAGATACTCTTGTAGGAAATCATCAAACTCTTCTTCTTGTATCTCCTTCTTCACTGAAGTGGGCAGTTGTGTTGGTTCAGTTGATCCAGACATTTCTGACTTCAGTTATGTTTTGAAAAAAAAAAAAAATCCTTGGTTTATTACACATACAGTATACTTCCAGCGCCAGCTTTTGAAATGTGAGTTTAGTAATCTGCCTCCACGCTATGGGGTTAATATAATGCTTCTTCTGCCTGACCTATTATCTTCCTGGATTCAAACCTAGACAATCGGGTGCAGGAGATTTTGAAATGCCAACTAGCATTACAAAGGGTAATGGGCACTAATCACATATCTTTGAGAACCATTTACACATCTGATAGTCCTCAGGTGGGCATAGCCATAGCTCAGCATTCAGAAACTCCACAAAGGAGTGTGGTATGGGGCCGGGGTGTGAACTGAAATGTGATGGGGAAGGGGAGTGAATATGGGGGTGGGATGGTATACTGAAGGAAGCTTCCATTCTGTGTAAGCTTGTTTGTACTGTTAGTGTTACCGGCCTTAAGCCTAGAGGAACCTGAGCCAGCACTAACAGGTTCCTTACACTTGAAAAGTGACGGAACACACACAGGTGTCAAGGCATGGAGTTCACCTTATTAAAAATCAATAAAAGACAGGCTACAATAAAAGTCAATCACTTCATCTTCACTGCCAAATGCATAATTAGTCAAGGCAGAATCCCAACATCATTTCAGGTTTGCCTACAATGGCATCATTGTTCAAGTAGACTAGCACCATCAGTGGCCCAAAACCATGTTCAATCACCATCCACAAACATCATTTAACACACAAACAAACATTAACACAATAAAGCAAAGATTTAACAAAATAACACCCCATTAACCAGTATGCTTGCTTTGAGATCATAGACATTCATTAACAGCAGTTCAAACCCAGAAAAAAGGTTATATTACCTTGAAAAGTGAAGGAACAAACACAGGTGTCACGGCATGAAGTTCAAACAAAAGCTCCCCAATTCCTTCTATTATCCTTCCCTGCCTTGCAGAGTCTATCCAATGACACCTTGCTGTCCCTAGTGGCCTGGAGTGAATCAAGCATGATGGGGTGTATGTGTGTTTGAGTGTATGGTCGTGCGGCACTGAGGATAGCCTGCTACAAATGCTTAGGTGAGTATTTATGTAGCGTGTGTGTTTTGTGCGCATGTGTCTATCATACTGATATTAGGATAGAGAGGAAGGTTAATATCAGGCCGACATACCAGTGTGAATCACCACAAAAATATTGAAATTAAATATAATTCATGGGACCTAAAAATGTTTGTGAGTACAGAGGACATTATCCTATGCACCAGAATCCCAGACATTTACCCCAGTTAATTCGGAATACTTTACTTTTCATCTGTTTTTGCCTTACTGTGGATTGCAGTGGTGCATCCAGCTCAACTACAATACAAGGGTTTTGACCTTTTATGATAATGTATCTTACTCTAAAAATACCAAAAAAGCATATGCGACTCAAACTTATAATAATAGCTTCATTCTTGGCAGTAATCCAACAAAAAAAGCATTGTTGAAATGCAAAAGCTTGCCAACACACTGACTATTGTATTTTGGCAGTATAGCTTGCAATGTTATGCTGTAAAAGCTTTTCATCCATTTTTGCCGGGTATTCCAGCCCGGTATACAGACCTACATAGGGCATAACCTAGATGGCTAGTGGGAGAGTCACAGGTGTTTATTTGCCCTTCACATGACCATATGCTATCAAAATGAATTTGAGGATGGTACAAAATCTAGTTGCCTATAAAATCATACCTCAAGAAGTGTCAAATTATTGCATAATGTTACTTTAACTGTAATTCTAACCCTGAGATCCACAAGGACATAAACTAAACTTGAATCATAAGGCATTGGTTCTGATTTCCATTCCACCACACCACTGGGGGAGATATGGTCACATTTATTCCTCAAACCCTGAAATTAGTGTGACCTATCATTAGGGCCCAAACCCGGTTCACAAGTTGTCACCTTTTATTAGGGAGCATCACTTCCAAATCCTTTCTCTCTCTCTCTGTTTGTGTGTGTGCCATATGATTTCTGTTTCAATATAACTCCAAAGATGAGAACTTTGAGCAAACCTCTTACCACACGCAGTTTTGTCTACTGTGTGTATTTCCTGATGTGTCTGGACAATTTAGCAAAACCTAAAACTCTTCATCAATTAAATTCTGGTCAATCAGTCTTCTTCGTGCAAAGTAGATCTTTTTTTGTGAATAATAGTGTTTCTAATAATAATAATGGACAAATAAATAATAAAGTAAAACATTGTAAAGTGATAAATATTATAAAATGAACTGACATACCTTTCAGTAAAAAATCTTTGCAATTAACCCATTCTCTCTCAATATGTGGCAGGAGAGTAGACACAAGGAGATTAGGTTGATATATTCACCTATTTCCCCATGGCGTGATTTTTCTTCAATTTATCTTATAAACCCAGAGTAAGTATCTTCTGTTCTTGAGAAGTAGTTTTCCCTGATGTTGTTGTACTTATTAAATTCTGTCAGGAAAAGAAACTCATCCTTCACTAACCAATTACTACGTTGAGTGCATAGTCTGTTTTCTCAAGTAGCCATGTTTGTCTGTGTACCCTTTTGACAATGACAATGTATTGTATCCTACCCCCTCCCCCTCTTGCTCTGCACCCCTACCTCGCCAGGAGACTCAACACATATTTAAGCTGTTGCCAAAATCACAGCATACACATGATGATCTGTTTATGGCCTCATATCTAGAAAGCTGATGCATACACTACTTATTCTTGTACATGCACTAGTAGTTGCTTGAAGATTGTAGTTTGTATACAAGAACACACACCCCTCCCCAACACCATCACATTCTTGAAAAATGTATGCTTCAATATCAAGCCCAACACTTGCTTCACACAGGAAGAAATTAGATTTAATCATGTACATCACATGCTGTTTAAAACTAATTTAATCAAATTTAAATACATTTTACTTAATAGTGTATTATCAGAGCAGCACATAAGAACCGTGGATCCTCTGGTGTTTCTTAAGATTATGCATATGGCTAAAGGCCTTTCCACACTGAGAACAAACAAAAGGCTTCTCTCCAGTATGAACTCATGGACTGATTGTGTGGGTGAGGAATGAGTGCATTACTGATGAGTCTTCAATGTGCATTTCAGAATGAATCTTTTCCTCCAAGAGCGTTGGTGAGGCTTCCCTCACCTGTGGCTGATCTGATGGCTGGTTGCACCTGTGAGTTTTGGGGAAAAACTCACAGGTAACACATGTAAAGACACATGTAAAGGACTACTACAGATGTAAAGGACTACTACAGATTTTCCCCATAGTAAATCTTCTGATGAACCTTTGGTTGTTACTGTAATATCGCAAAAAGCATGAGCATTTGTGTTACTTCATGTAGGATAAGATCTTAGGGTGCAGGACATCTTTTGTCACTTGCACTGCACCGATTGGGGCATTTCTCCTCTGTGTATCTTTCAATACTTCTTTAAAAACGCTCTCATAACGGGCCTGACGGCACAGTGGTGAAACCACTACAGATGATCCAGAAAGTGCCGGCATATCTGGTGTTCAACCAACCAAAGAGGGCACATGCCACTACGCTACACATTTAGCTCTGTCTGTGCAAGCACGTCAATCCACACTATTCTCATTTGTAGTTCCACGTTGGAAGAAATAACTCTTGAGCACTACCAGAGCAGGGGCGTCCCTCTCTACCTTTAAGAAGCTTTTGAAGATCCAACTCTTCAGAGAGCACCTTCCTCCTAAACTTGCACTTCAAGTAGTACCTAACTTGGACTAACAGCAGTTACATTCCTGCACTTCTTTTTTCTATTTCTTATGTGTTGTTACACTAGGTCTCTATTGCTCGTAGCTTGTCTGTTCTCTCTCTGGTTTGATTAAAAGCCGTTCCAAAATGAAAACCCTTGTAGGCCTTTTCACCCGTGTGTATGCTCTGATTAACCTAACACTCTACACCAATTACATTCTGATCTAGCAGTCTTCTACATGTACAGTAAGGTTTTTTTGTGTGTATAATAGTATTTCTAATAATAATAATAATGAAAATGGACCAATAAATGAGGCAACCAATCGCCAAGGGAATAATTAAATGAGATTAACTGACATACCTTTCAGTAAAACATATATGTAATGTACTAACTGAAAAGAAAAAAAAACATTAATGTTATTGTTGTATTATTTGTATTACAGTTGTGTGGTATTATACCTCAATATGTGGCAGCAGAGTAGATACTAGGTATATTAGGTGTTTGTATTCACCTATTTTCCCTAGGAGTGGTTTTGGTTCTCCTTTCATTGTTATTAACCCAGAGCAAATACCTTCTGTTCTTGAGAAGTAGGTTTACCTGATGCTTTTGCACTTATTACTAGTGCTTTCATACGATTAAAATCGTTCGTGATTAAAATACGATCGTGATTAATCGCATTTTTGTCGTAGTTAACTCAAAATGAATGTAATTGTTCATTTCTAAATCGCAATTTTTTATCTATTCTAAATGTCCCTTTAATCATTTTTTTTTTAATGCTCTTATCAACATGGAAAAGTGGCTTGCTTTATGCAATGTTTTATTTTAATGAAAAACAACATTGCCAAACAGGGCGGTACAAAAAAAAATGATAAAATGCACATTTTCAGATAAACAAGGACTCAGCCTATAGTGCAGTTAAACCATGGCTTAATATTTGTTTTTTTCAAGCTGCTATGAACATATAAGTCAGGCCTCTTATTTCAAAAACAATGAAGGTTTTTTTTTTTTTTTTTTTTTTTTTTTACAACTCGTTAGTCGCGCGATAAAAAAAATTAACAGCGTTAACATAGGCTTGCATTAACGTCGTTAATAACGCGTTAAACTGACGGCACTACTTATTACATTCTGTCAGGAAAAGAAACTCATCGTTGACTAAGTGCATAGTCTGTTTTCTCAAGGTAGCCATGTTTGTCTATGTACCCTTTTGATAACGACAATGCATTGTTTCCTACCCCCCCCCCCCCCCCCCTCTTTCTTTGCACCCCCATCCCGCCCAGAGAGTCAACACTTTTTTAATCTGTTGCCAACATCACAGCCTTCTCATCAGTGGCGGCTCCTGAAAAAATTCTCAGGGGGGGCAATTTTTTTGGATGATTAAGGCGACCCATTCAGTAGGTACATTAAGTTATCCGATTTACTCATGCAGCAATACCTTTTTGTCCACTATTGGCAGCAACCAACAGTGATATCTCCCCTCTTTCTACATAGCTAGAGTAGCAAGATACAAGTGGAACGCTATGGAAGAAAGTTACATTCAGGAGCCTTCATAAGCAAACATGATGTGGCTCCACATTAAATGATCCCACTTTTTCATTATCCACACGTCTCAAATGTTGTATGTTGTAACATAGCTGAACAGGACACATGATATGTCCACTAACAACATAAAGAAGGGGGCAACATACGTCAAAACCAACGATATTTATTGACTGATCTTGCAAGTATTGGCTTACAAAAGCAAAATAAGTCAGCACATAAAAAATTATTCAAAGATAGTTCACACTGTGAAACCTATGAAAAGTGACAGTGGTAAATAGAAATACAGACCGCGTTAGCCACTTCACGACCGCGATTTTCTTTTGTTCCAATTTCCCTCCCTTTGTAGAAAACTGTTGAATGGATACTTTTGGTCTAGAAAGTCCTAATTGTTTTTTTGGTCAATTTATCTTCGTTATTACACTGACTAAAAAGACGTTTCTGTCAAAGAGCGGATGGAATTGTTGTGCTGAACAGGTGCCATCTTGACATGCCTTTGTCGAAGCTGTGTGACGTCCTCATTGGCTTTTAGCATAGGCTTTTGCGTTGCTTACTTATGACTAGACTTGGAGGGGCGAGCCCTCCCGGAAGCCATAGAGAATGCATTGAGAGCTCTGTTTTGTGAAAAAAACACATTTAACATGGGAGTCAATGGGAGAGGTCTGGGGCGATTTTCATTTCGTCCAAGATCGCCCTGAAGGGGCGGGGCCATTTGAATCTTGACTCTAGGCTGACTGAATGACTGTTACCTGATTCGACAATGACATACAGAGGCAGATAAGACGGTCTAGTGGTAGAATCCGACAGAAAAAATATATGAAATTTACATTTACATGTAGTCGTGCAATTTAATTTATACATCAGGATTTTTTTTTTTTATTATTATTATTTTTTTTTCTTCTTCCTTTTCCCACAGGCAGTGCGTCGCCCCAATCGCCCTTATGGACGAGCCGCCACTGCTTCACATGATGATCTGTTTATGGCCTCATATCTAGAGAGCTGATGCATACACTACTTTTGCTTGTACATGCGCTAGTAGATGCTTGTAGATTGTAGTTTGTATACAAGCAAACACACCCCTCCTCAACACCATCACACACTTGAAAAGGTTTCAATCTCTACCCCAACGCATGCTTCAGACATGAATAAATTAGCCTTAATCATGTAAAGTACAGGTGCATCTCAATAAATTAGAATATCATCAAAAAGTTGATTTATTTCAGTAATTCTATTCAAAAAGTGAAACTCATTTTTTTATATAGGTTCATTACACACAGACTGATATATTTCAAGTGATTATTTCCTTTAAATTTGATGATTATAACCGACAGCTAATGAAAACCCCAAATTCAGTATCTCAGAAAATTAGAATATTGTGAAAAAGTTCAATATTGAAGACTCATGGTGTCACACTCTAATCATCTAATTAACTCAAAACACCGGCAAAGGCTTCCTGAGTCTTTAAATGGTCTCTCAGTCTAGTTCAGTAGGCTACACAATCATGGGGAAGACTGCTGACTTGACAGTTGTCCAGAAGACGATCATTGACACCCTGCACAAGGAGGGTAAGACACAAAAGGTCATTGCTAAAGAAGCTGGCTGTTCACAGAGTGCTGTATCCAAGCACATTAATGGGAAGTTGAATGGAAGGAAAAAATGTGGTAGAAAAAGGTGCACAAGCAACAGGGATAACCGCAGCCTTGAGAGGATTGTGAGACAAAGCCCATTCAAGGGAGATTCACAAGGAGTGGACTGCAGCTGGAGTCAGTGCTTCAAGAGCCTACACACACAGACGTATCCAGGTCATGGGCTTCAACTGTCGCATTCCTGTGTCAAACCACTCCTGAACCGGAGACGTCAGAGGCGTCTCACCTGGGCTATGGACAAAAAGGACTGCACAGTTGGTCAGTGGTCCAAAGATCTCTTTTCAGATGAAAGTCAATTTTGCATTTCATTTGGAAATCAAGGTCCCAGAGTCTGGAGGAAGAGAGGAGAGGCACAGGATCCAAGTTGCTTGAGGTCCAGTGTAAAGTTTCCACAGTGAATGATGGTTTGGGGTGCCATGTCATTTGCTGGTGTTAGTCCATTGTGTTTTCTCAGGTCCAAGGTCAGCACAGCCGTCTGTTTTAGAGCACTTCATGCTTCCCTCTGCTGACCATCCTATGGAGATGCGGATTTCATTTTCCATCAGGACTTGGCGCCTGCACCCACTTCCAAAGGTCCCAGTACCTGGTTTAAGGACCATGGTATCCCTGTGCTTGATTGGCCAGCAAACTCGCCTGACCTAAAACCCATAGATTCTATAGGGTATTGTGAAAAGGAAGATGCGAGACAATAGACCCAACAACGCAGAAGAGCTGAAGGCCACCATCAGAGCAACCTGGTCTTCCATAACACCTCAGTAGTGCCACAGACTGATTGCCTTCATGCGACGCCGCATTGCTGCAGTAATTCATGCAAAGGGAGCCCAGACCAAGTATTGAGTGCTGTACATGTTCATACTTTTCACTAGTCCAACATTTCTGTGTTAAAAATACTTTTTTCTATTGGTCTTCAGTAATATTCTAATTTTCTGAGATACTGAATTTGGGGTTTTCATTTGCTGTTGGTTATAATCATCAAATTAAAAAAAAATAAATCACTTGAAATATATCAGTCTGTGTGTAATGAACCTATATAAAAAATTCGTTTCACTTTTTGAATAGACTGAAATAAATCAACTTTTTGATGATATTCTAATTTATTGAGATGCACCTGTACATGACATCTTCTTAAAAACTAATTTGACCAAAGACATTTAAAGAAACTTAACAATGTGTATCAAGTATTATCAGGGCATCACATCAGAACAGTGGCTCCTCTGGTGTACCTTGAGATTACCTATTTGGCTAAAGGCCTTTCCACACTGAGAACACAGATACGGCTTTTCCCCAGTATGGATCCTCTGGTGTGTCTTGAGATAACCACTTTGGCTAAAGGCCTTTCCACAGTGAGAACACTGATACAGCTTTTCCCCAGTATGTATTTTCTGGTGTGCCTTGAGAGAACCACTTTGGCTAAATGCCTTTCCACATTGAGTGCAATGATACGGCTTTTCCCCAGTATGGATCCTCTGGTGTGTCTTGAAATGATCAATTCTACTAAAGGCCTTTCCACACTGAGTACACGGATACAGCTTTTCCCCAGTATGAATCCTCTGGTGTGTCTTGAAATCACCAATTGTCCTGAAGGCCTTTCCACATTGAGAACACTGATACGGCTTTTCCCCAGTATGGATCATCTGGTGTACCTTGAGAGCAGACATGTGTCTAAAGGCCGTTCCACACTCTGAACAGTGATGTTGCTTTTCTCCAGAGTGTGTAATCTGATGGGAGATGAGATGTGCGTTTGTCTTGAAACTATTCCCACAAGTAGTGCACTGATATGGCTTTTCCCCAGTATGGATCATCTGGTGTATCTTGAGAGCAGACATTTGTCTAAAGGCCGTTCCACACTCTGAACAGTGATGTTGCTTTTCTCCGGAGTGTGTGATCTGATGGGAGGTGAGATGTGAATTTGTCTTGAAACTCTTCCCACAAGTAGTGCAGAGATATGGCTTTTCACCAGTATGAACCTTTTGGTGTACCTTGAAATCAGACATGTTTCTAAAGACCTTCCCACACTGAGAACACTCATGTTGTGGCTTTTTTCCCGTATGTGTCATCATCTGCTCGGTTAGGTTTGAGCAATCAGGATTTCTGTCTTTGTTTCTTTTTTCCTCAGAGTCCCAACTCTTGTAAGATTGGATCCTTTGAATGTCTCCTATGATATTTCAAGAAGAAAAACATGAAAAAATATATTATCTCTTGTCCTCTTTCTGGTTTGCAATTTCTACGATACTGGCACATATATTTTGATAAATTGGTTGTTTGTTAGAAATGTCACTTGGAAGTGACTTAGGATAAAAGTGTCTACCAAGAGCCTACATGTAAATGTAAACAGAGATACACAGACTTGAATTACAGAGCTTCAGAAAAATGATTAGACACTTTCTCTCTTTTGAATGCAGCAGACTAGAGGTAGTATCCCATACGTAGGGTATTCACAGTTCTGTGTTCTCTGAATAGGTCTCGTATTGTTAGTCATTTAGCCATTTTCTAAAATTCAAGTATTTTATATATAACATATAACAATAAACAAGCAACTTACTTGTAGGTGAAGAGTGAAAGTCATAACTTTCTCTTAAATCAAATTCTTCTTCAGCTTTGAATTCCATTGGTGAATATTTGTCTTCTTTCAAGTTCATGATGGGTGACGTTTTCATTTCAATCTTGCATTCACAATCCATTCCAGAATTTTCTTCCACTTTCTGAATTGTAGACAGATACTCTTGTAGGAAATCATCAAACACTTCTTCTTTTATGTCTTTCTCCACTGAAGTGGGTAGTTGTGTTGGTTCATTTAATCCAGCCATTTCAGACTTCAGTTCTGTTTAAAAAAAAAAATCCTTGGTGAATAACACATACAGTATACTTCCAGAGCATCACAGCGCCAGCTTTTTAAAAGGTGAGTTTAGTGATTTGACTCCACGCTATGGGGTTTATATAATGCTTCTTCTGCCTGACCTATTTTCTTCCTGGATTCAAACCTAGCCAATCAGGTGCAGGAGCTTTTGAAATGCAAACTAGCATGAAAAAGGGTTATGGGCAGGAACTACATGTCTATAAGAACCATTTACACTTCTGATAGTCCTCAGGTGGGCATGGCCATAGCTCAGCATTCAGAAACTCCACAAAGGAGTGTAGTGGGGGCTGGGGGTGTGAACTGAAATGTGATGGGGAAGGAGAGTGAAGATGGGGATGGGTAAACTGAAGGAAGATTCCATTTTGTCTAAGCTTGTTTATTCTGTATGAATAGGCAAGTATTTTTGTAAGCATGTGTGTGTCTATCATACTGTAATAAGGATAGAGAGGATGTTTCATATCAGACCTACATACCAGCTCCACCTAAAAAAAAAAATGGAAATAAATATAATCCATAGGATTAAAAAAAAAAACTTATTTTGGTGAGTACACAAGACATTTGCACCCTAATACCAGACATTTACCCTAGTTAATTCTGAGTACTTTACTATTCATATATTTTTAGCATACCATGGATGGCCGTGGTGCATCCAGCTCAACAACAATTCAAGGGGTTTGACGTCATATGCTAATGTATATTACTTTGGAAATACCACAAGAGTATATGCACCTGACATTAATAATAATAGCTTCATCCTTAGCAGTACTCCAACTAAAAATATCAAGGATGAAATGCAAAAGTTTTACCAAGCAACTCATCCTCAACATGAATCTATCAGCAGTGCTCTGTCTGATGTGGTCATTGGCCATCAGGGTCTTAGGAGTGCCTGCCTCCAGTGCTCCACTGCAGTAAAGAATTTGAGACACTGATTTTGAGATTTTGTAGATCCATCAACTTCTCTGACTAGAAGGAAGAGAGTCTCAGTTTAAGTTTTCTTTGTATAACAGTAGAAAGTGTTAATCTCCAGGCCCACCTGGCATGGGTCACACTAAATAACAGTGACTTTAGAGACACATGGTCCCAACAACATTCAGTTCTTCTCTTCTAAGAGCTCAGCCTCACATATACAGCTCAGGAGTCAAACATGTAACAACCAGATTTACTTCAAGAAGTCCTTTGCTTAAAGCAGTAATAAGAAGATCTGTTTGAAAACTATCTAAAAAAGATGCAAAAACCTTGCAAACAACACCAACACGCCACTTGACACTGATAAAAGCTTGCCAACACAGTAATCTAGGGTCTTTTGGAAGTATTGCTAGTTTTACTAGCCTCAAGCCTAGGGAAGCGTAGGCTTGTACCAACATGCCCTTTGCACTTAAGAAGTGAAGAACATAGCAGGTGTCAAAATCATGGGGTTCAACTTTATTAAATATCTATAAACAAGGCTACAATGAAAGACAGGCTATCATCAGTAGCCCAAAACAATGTGCAATCATACTCTACAAACATCACTAAATACACACACACACATAAAAATACAGGCTATCATCAGATGCCCAAAGCCACGCGTAATCGCACACTACAAACATCACTAACCACACACAAACACCCTTCAACAAAGAAACACTTCAATAACCTGTTTGCTTGTTATTATAACATACAGACTTATTTGCAGCGGTTCAATTGAAAAGAAAAGGTTGGATTACCTTAAGAACTGAAGGACAAAATCAGGTGTCAAAAGCATGGAGTTCAAACACATGCTCCCACATTCCTTCTCTTATCCCTGCCCTGCTGAGTGCCTTCAATGACCCCTCGCTGCTCCCTAGTGGACTGGAGTTAACCAGGCAAGATTGAGTGCATGCATGTATGTGTGCATGTGTGAATGGGTGTGCGGCACTACTGGTATCCCGTCACACTAGCAATATCATGCTGTGGAAGCTTTTCTTCAGATTTTGCCATGAACTCCAGCCTGGTATACAGACCAACATAAGGCATATCTTGGGTGGCTAATGGGAAAGACAGAGGTGTTCATATGTCATTCATATGGCCATATGCTATCAACATTTATTTCAGGATGGTACCAGAACTAGTTGTCTATAAAACCATACCTCAAGAAGTGTAAAATTGCTGCATAATGTTACTTTAACTGTAATTCTAACTCTAAGATTTACAAGGGCATAAAACTAAATATAAATCATAAGGCATTGGTTCTGATTTTCATTCCACTACACCTCGGGTGGGGGGGGCATGGTCACATTAATTCCTCAAACCCTTGCACAAGAGTGACATTTACATTTAGTCCATTTAGCAGACGCTTGTGTCCAAAGCGACATACCAGGGAGAGAACAATCAAGCTAAAAGCAATAAAACCTGGAGTAACAATAAATAGCTGTGACCCATCATTAGGGCCCAAACCCGGTACAGAAGTTGTCACCTTTTATTAAGGAGCATCACTTCCAAAATCCCCTCTCTCCCTCTCTCTTTTTGTGTGTGGGTGTGCCATATGATTTCTGTTTCAATATAACTCCAAAGACGAGAACTTTGAGCAAATCTCTTCCCACACGCAGAGCGTTCGTGAGTGTTCTCTCCAGTGTGGATTCTCTCAAGTCAGTCCAGAACACACAAAGAGAGCTGTTCCCACTGTAGCCTGTGCACCAGGTTAAGACTAGGTTCCCCTAGGTTCTCTCTCTGTCTCTCTCTCTCTCTCTCCCTTCTGTTCGCTCTCTTTCCAGTACAAGCACATCATTAATTGGGGGGTGGAGTGGGCATGTAGTTGGCCACCTACATGACGGAGGTAGGCGTATATATTTAGGCACCTGGGGTCCTTACACCGGTCTGTTGTTACTGTTGCTGGGAGTAGGGTCCGGCTGTGTCCTTTTACCCGTCTCTGTGCTACATTGGAAAATTACTACCCGATTTCAGTAGGAAATCACAATCCTACGTATTACGTCATCACGCTGAGATCGGTCAGTCGTTGTAAAGGCGTGTATTTCACACGAGGGGCGTGTCTTTGTACACGGGCGTGTCTTGGCAGGAGGACGCAGGACGCACTTGGACCCTATTGGTTGCTGGCACTCGGGTAAGGAAGCTAGGATGTGGGCACGCTCTTGTGAGGAAGCTAGGACGTGGATAAATGAAGTAAAAAAAATCGTCAAGGGAACAATATAATAAACTAAACTGATATAACTTTCAGCCAAAAAATGTATGTAACGTCCCAAATGAAAAAAAAAAATGGCAATGTTTTATTCATTATTAACAGTTGTTTGGTATTATCTCTCAATATGTGGCAAGATAGATCATACTAGAAGATAAGGTCTGTGTTTACACATATTTCCCATAGGAGTGTTTTTTCTTCTCCTATCATTTTTATAAACCCAGAGCAAGTATCTTCTGTTCTTGAAAAGTAGGTTTCCCTGATGTTGTTGTACTTATTATATTCTGTCAGGAAAAGAATCTCATCCTTCACTACCCGATTTCTACAGTGAGTGCATAGTCTGTTTTCTCGAGGTAGCCATGATTGTCTGTGTACCCTTTAGACAATGACAATGCTTTGTTCCCTACCACCCTCTTTGTGAATCCCCCCCCCCCCCTCCCTGAAACTCATCACATACTGTATGTATATAAGATGTTGCCAACATCACAGCCTTCATATGATTATCTTTTTATGGCCTCATATCTAGAGAGCTGATGCATACACTACTTTTACTTGTACATGTGTTAGTAGATGCTTGTAGGTTGTAGTTTGTATACAAGCAAACACATCCCTCCTCAAAACCATCACACACTTAGGTTTCAATCTCTACCCCAACGCATGCTTCAGACATGCTTCAGACATGAAGAAATTAGCCATAATCATGTACAGTACATGATATCTTCTTAAAAACTAATTTTAACAAAGACATTTAAAGAAACCTAACAATGTGTATCAAGTATTATCAGGGCATTACATCAGAACCGTCTAAAGAGAACACAGATACGGCTTCTCCCCAGTATGGATCCTCTGGTGGCTCTTGAGATGATGCTTTAGGCTAAAAGCCTTTCCACACTGAGAACAGTGATACGGCTTTTCACCAGTATGGATCCTCTGGTGTGACTTGAGACTACTTATTTGGCTAAAGGCCTTTCCACACTGAGAACACTGATACGGCTTTTCCCCAGTATGGATCTTCTGGTGTTTCTTGAGATTACCTAATTGGCTAAAGGCCTTTCCACACTGAGAACACTGATACAGCTTTTCCCCAGTATGGATCCTCTGGTGTACCTTGAGAGCAGATATATGTCTAAAGACCTTCCCGCACTGAGAACACTCATGTGGCTTTTTCCCCGTATGTGTCATCATCTGCTCGGTTAGGTGTGAGCAATTGGGACTCCTGTCTTTGTTTCTTTTTTCCTCAGATTTCCAACTCTTGCAAGATTGGATCCTTTGAATGTCTCCTGTAATATTTAAAGAAAAAAAATGAGACAATATATTCTCTCTTCTCTTCTTTCTGGTATGCAATTTCCACAATATTGGCACATATATGTAATGTGTTTTGATGTATTGTATTTTTGTTAGAAATTTACATCACTTGGAAGTGACTTAGGACAAACAGTGCCTGCCAAGAGCCTAAATGTAAACAGATACACTCACATGAATTGCAGAGCTTCAGAACAAAATTTCCTTTGAATGCAGCAGACTACAGGTAGTATCCCATAAGTAAGATATTCACAGTTCTGTTTTCTCTGAATAGGTCTCATATTGTGAAGCATAAATAAGCCATTTTCTAAAGTGTAAGTATTGTATATATACATAACACATAGCAATAAACAAGCAACTTACTTGTAGGTGAAGAGTCAGTCATAATTTGTTCTGAAATCAAATTCTTCTTCAGCTTTGATTTCCATTGGTGAATACTTTTCTTCTTTCAAGGTCACGTTGGGTGACGTGTTCATTTCAGTCTTGCATTCACGATCCATTCCAGAATTTTCTTCCACTGTCTGAATTGTAGACAGATACTGCTGTAGGAAATCATCAAACTCTTCATCTTTTATCTCCTTCTTCAATGAAGCGGGCTGTTGTGTTGGTTCAGTTAATCCAGACATTTCAGAATTCAGTTCTGTTTTGAAAAATAAATCCTCTGTGAATTACACATACAGTATACTTCCAGAGCATCACAGTGCCATCATTTAAAAGGTGAGTTTAGTAATCCGACTACACGCTATGGGGTTAATATAATGCTTCTTCTGCCTGACCTATTATCTTCCTGGATTCAAACCTAGCTAATCAGTTGCAGGAGCTTTTGAAATGCAAACTAGCATGACAAAGGGTTATGGGCAGAAACTACATGTCTATAAGAACCATTTACACATCTGATAGTCCTCAGGTGGGCATGATCAAAGCTCCGCTTGCAGAAACTCCACAAAGGAGGGTAGTAGGGGGCTGGGGGTGTGAACTGAAATGTGATGGGGAAGGGGAGTGAAGATGGGGATGGGCTGGTAAACTGAAGGTAGCTTCCATTCTGTTTAAGCTTGTTTATACTGTATGCAACTGTGAGTATTTTTGTAAGCATGTGTGTGTCTATCGTACTGTAATAAGGATATAGAGGAGGTTTCATATCAGACCTACATACCAGTGTGAAGCTCCCCTTAAATACACAAGACATTTGAACCCGAATACCAGACATTTACCCCAGTTAATTCTGAGTTTACTTTTCATCTGTTTTTGCCTTACTGTGAATGGCAGTGGTACATCCAGCTCAACTACAATTAAAGGGTTTTCACCTCAAAATGATAATGTATCTTACTTTAAAAATACCACAAGAGCATATGCAACTGACATTAATAATATTAGCTTCATTCTTTGCAGTACTCCAACTAATAAAAACATTGACGAAATGCAAACGTTTTACAAAGCAGTTTCTTTTCCTTTATCCTCAACATGAATCTATGAGCAGTGCTATGTCTGATGTGGTCATTGGCCATCAGGGTCTTAGCAGTGTCTGCCTCCAGTACTCCCCTGTAGTGCATTGTCAGCCATGGTGGCATCCAGGGGTTAAATTGGGATTTTCTATGTGGGGGGGCTCTGATCCGGAGGGGCAAATTTCACAAATCTTTCGTGGATTATGCAGTAAATAAGTTGCCACCGTTAAAGTTGTATTAGTATTGATTGACTCACATCCATATGAATGGATGACATGACAAACAAGTGGTGGGAAATGGAAAGTATTTGTTAGTGGGTTACTTTTCTCTAATCACATTTTTATTATTTAAAAAAAATATTCACAGGGTCAATGCTAAAATACACTACTCACCCAAAAGCCAGATATCCCTAGTTTTTTTTGAGTAGTGTATGTTCAAGGACCAATGCATAGCCAGGAGGAAGATTCAGATGATGAGCAACCATCCACAAGTAGTGAAGCAAGCAGCCAACAACTCCAGCATTTTTTATGTTACTTAATATGTACTCTGTAGATTTTGAGTGTGTTTGATGAGGTCACATTAAGAGCTGATTCATAGATACTAATACGTTTGAAATTCATCCAGCTAGGAATGAGAAATGTGATTCGGAGATTGCATAGACTACTTGCTAAATCATTTAGAATTAGCAGCATTGTTCTTTTTAACTAGCGCTTGTGAGTTGACACACCAGTAGCAGGCATTAGCCTATTGGTGATGATCGACCTCTTTCAAAATACCTGCACCTTTAATTTAGTTTCTCTTACCTCGCCATTCACCTGTCTACTACGATATGTCTGATGATGACCGATTTACGTTGTGTTGTCTGATCGCGGAGGAGGAGCTGCTGCACAAGTTTCATGCGCGATATGCCTACTTCTCAAACTTGCTCCAGATGTCTAGGCCATCCTTTCCCTACCATTATTTAGATTTGTGTTTTAAAACAACATAGATTTGCAATGGAAAAGTTGTAAAAGAGTAGGACAACATTGCTCGTTAATGGACTAGGCAGACTGCCAAAATCGGCTGGAGCTGCTGCGCAGCAGATCTGCTTTGCAGAACTCCAGACCCGGCAGCTTATGTGCCGGGGCTCCGCCCCGGACAGCCCCGGCCCAATTTAACCACTGGTGGCATCATACTACATCCTCTTTGCACACTTATGTCTCACACACTTTTTTCAATATTAGATTTCTTTTTGGGATGTAACTCTTCATCCTGAGCTAGTGGTATGTTTATATTGAAAGCCTTACTGTTAAATTAAAGATATGCTGTTTATTCCGAATTTGAGACTCTGATTTTGAGATTTGTCAGGCAATGATTTCACAAGTAGATTCACAACTTGTCTGACTAGAAGGAAGAGAGTCTCAGTAAAGTATCCTTTGTCTGACAGTAGAAAGTGTTAATCTCCAGGCCCACCTGGCATGGGTCACACTAAATAACAGTGACTTTAAATACACATGGTTCTAAAAACATTCAGTTATTCTCCTCCTATAGCTCAGCCTCACACAGACAGCTCAGGAACTCAGTCACACATGTAACAACCAGATTTACTTCAAGAGATCCTTTGCTTAAAGCAGTAATACGAAGATCTGTTTCAAAACTATCTCAAAGAGATGTAAAAACCTTGCAAACACCAACAACAGCCCAGGTGACATTATTCTAAGCTTTCCAACACACCTAACTGAGGTCTTTGGCAGTATTGCTAGTGTTACTAGCCTAGAGCCTAGGGGAACTTGGGCTAGTACAAACAGGTCCTTTGCACTTAAGAAGTGAAGGACAAAAGCAGGTGTCAAAAGCATTAATTCAACTTTATTAAATATCCATAAACATGGCTACAATAAAAGGCAGGCTATCATCAGTTGCCCAAAGCCATTTGCAATCGCTCACTACAAACATCACTAAATACACACACACACCTAGCCTGGATACCAGCCCAAACCCCGCCCACAAACATTTTTGTCAGGGAGATTTGGTCTGGCTCTGGGTTAATTGGGAGAGAGTTTCATCGGTAGGATCAAACCGGACCAATCAAATTGGCAGGGCGGGCTTTATACGTTGATGGACAGATACCAACGCTTGAGTTGAATTAACCGGTAGATTCGAACTCCGACCAAGATGGCCGCGTCTCGGGTGCTTAGTGGGGAATATTTTATGTGAATTAAGCTATCTACACGACTTTTTAATGTCTACATTGACTCGGTTAGTTGTGCATGTGCAACACGAATGTTACAGAGTATTATTTGTCTTAACTAAAGTTCTCTAGACCATTATTGTTATATCATTGCTAACGTGTACACAAAAAACCCATCGAAATAAACTGTAGCTTGTAGCCTTAATGCTAATTAATTAACGTGAGCAGGCATATCTCAACAGACATTGACAGCGCATTCATTTTCAACAGAGAAACGCGATTAAGGCATTTGTCATTGAAAATATGTTTTTGCCGTCCTTCCTAGGGATCAGGTAAAAGTTTAATCTATCAGATGGTAATAGGCTACTACGTTGCTCTGATTGGTTCTAGGTATCCAATTCAGCGAATAGGCATTTTCTTTCCTAGTTCGTTGAAACACGCCCCATAATCACAGCCCAAAGGTCCGGTATCAGACTCATATTCTGACTAGAATCATGAGTATGACATCGTCAGGCTAACACACACCTACACCCTTCAACAAACAAACACTTCAATTACCTGTTTGCTTGTTATTATAACATACAGACTTATTTGCAGCAGTTGAATTGGAAAGGAAAGGCTGGGTTACCTTAAGAACTGAAGGACAAAATCAGGTGTCAAAAGCATGGAGTTCAAACACATGCTCCCGTTCTCCTTCTCTTATCCCTGCCCTGCTGAGTGCCTTCAATGACCCCTCGCTGCTCCCTAGTGGACTGGAGTTAACCAGGCATGATTGCTTTGGGTATGGTGTGCTCTTCTGTATGGCTATCTTTCTGTCAACACCAAACCCACCTTTGATGTTAGTTGCCAAAAAGCTTAATTTTGGTCTCATCTGACCATATAACTCGGTCCCATTAAAGTCTGACTTACATTTGGCAAACTGTAGGCACTTTAGTTTGTTGTTGATTGACAGCAGAGGCTTTTTTCTGGCAACCCTCCAAAACAACCTTTGGTGATGTAGGTGGCATCTGATGGTAGTTTTGGAGACTTTGTGACCCCAAGACTCAAATAATGTCTGCAATTCTCCAGCTGTGATCCTTGGAGATTATTTTGCCAGTTGAATCATCCTCCTTAGATTTCAATTATGGTATAAGATTTTTCTATGGGTGCCACATGTTTTGCGAAAAAATATTTATTTAATGTCAACAGTTTTTTTTTTTTTTTCAATAATTTTACTTCAATGAAAAGGTAAAATTTTTGTGAATATTTTGAGTGGAAGACCAAGTGGATAAACATTAAAGACATATTTTTTCATAGCCTGTTGGCTCATAATTACAAGGGGTGCCAATAATGGTGAGCAGGACTGTATCTGTGTATGTGTGGATGTGTGTATGGCACTACTGGTAGCCTGTAGCACTAGCAATATCATGCTGTGGAAGCTTTTCTCCAGATTTTGCCATGTACTCCAGCCTGGTATACAGACCTACATGAAGCATATCTTGGGTGGCTAATGGGAAAGACACAGGTGTTTATATGTCATTCATATGGCCATATGCTATCAACATTTATTTCAGGATGGTACCAGAAATAGTTGCCTATAAAACCATACCTCAAAGTGTAAAAGTGTTGCATAATGTTACTTTAACTGTAATTTCTAACTCTAAGATTCACAAGGGCATGAACTAAACTTGAATCATAAACCATTGTTAGTGATTTTCAGGAGAATCACTTCCAAATCCTTTTCTCTACCTCTCTCTGCTTGTGTTTGTGTGTGCCATATGGCTTCTGTTTCAATATAACTCCAAAGATGAGAACATTGAGCAAATCTCTTCCCACACGCAGAGCGTTCACAGGTTTGTCTACTGTGTGTATTTCCTGATGTGTTTGGACAAAGCTAAAAGCCATTCCACACTGAAAACCCTAATAGGCTTTTTCTCCTGTGTTTATTCCCTGATGAACTTTGGGCTGTGATTTCACACAGCACCATCTCCGCATCTTGAGCATTTGTAAGGTTTGTCTACTCTATGTATTTCATGATGTGTCTGGACAAAAAAACTCTTCAGTCTTCTTCGTGCAAAGTAGATTTAAAAAATTAAAAAATAACAGTGTTTCTAATAATAATAATGGACAAATAAACAAATTAAGAAATTGTGAAGTGAAAAATATTATAAAATAAACTGACATACATTTCAGTAAAAAATGTATGTAATTTACCAAATGAAAAAGAAAAAACAACAATAAATGTTAATGTTTTATTTATTATTTTGCAGTTTTGTGGTATTCTCTCTTAATATGTGGCAGGAGAGCAGACACTAGGAGATTAGGTGTTTGTATTCACCTATTTCCCCTAGGAGTGATTTTTGTTCTCCTTTCAGTGTCATAAACCCAGAGCTAATAGCTTCTGTTCTTGAGAAGTAGTTTTCCCTGATGTTGTTGCACTTATTACATTCTGTCAGGAAAATAAACTCGTCCTTCACTACCCAATTACTACATTTTGTGCATAGTCTGTTTTTCTCGAGGTAGCCATGTTTGTCTGATTACCCTTTTGACATTGACAATGCTATGTTCCCTGATGTTGTTGCACTTATAACATTCTGTCAGGAAAAAAACCTCATCCTCAACTACCCGATTACTACAGTGAGTGCAGAGTTTGTTTTCTCGAGGTAGCCATGTTTGTCTGTGTACTTTTGACAATGACAATGCATTGATTCCTACCCCCCCCCCTCTTTCTGTGCACCCCCATCCTGCCAAGGGACTCAACACATATTGCAGCTGTTGCGAACATCACAGCCTTCACCTGATGATCTGTCTTTGGCCTCATATCTAGATGGCTGATGCATACACTACTTTTGCTTGTGCATGTGCTAGTAGATGCTTGTAGATTGTAGTTTGTATAAAAGCACACACACCCTTCCTCAACACCATCAGACACTTGAAAAACTAACGTTTGAATCTCTTCCCCAACACATGCTACACACATGAATGAATAATATTGAATCATGTACATTATATGTTGCTTAAAATTAATTTAATCAAACTTACTGAAATTTTTTAATTAAACAAGTATTATCAGGGCATTACATCAGAACCGTGGATTCTCTGGTGTCTCTTGAGATGATGCGTTAGGCGAAAAGTCTGTCCACACTGAATACACCGATACGGCTTTTCCCCAGTATGGATCCTCTGGTGTTTGTTGAGACTACTTATTTGGCTAAAGGCCTTTCCACACTGAGGACATTGAAATGGCTTTTCTCCTGTGTGTGTAATCTGGTGATACTTGAGATGACCAATTGTACTATAGGCCTTCCCACACTGAGAACAATGATATGGCTTTTCCCCAGTATGAATCCTCTGGTGTGTCTTGAGACTACTCATAAGGCTAAAGGCCTTTCCGCACTCAGAACACTGATACGGCTTTTCCCCAGTATGGATCCTCTGGTGTTCCTTGAGAGCAGACGATTGGCTAAAGGCCTTTCCACACTCACAGTGATACGGCTTTTCTCCAGAGTGTGTGATCTGATGGGAGGTGAGATTTGAATTTGTATTGAAACTCTTCCCACAAGTAGTGCACATATACGGCTTTTCCCCAGTATGGATCCTCTGGTGTTCCTTGAAATGAGATATGCTACCAAAGGCCTTTCCACACTGAGAACACTGATACGGCTTTTGCCCAGTATGGCTCCTCAGGTGTATCTTGAGATTACTTGTTTGGCTAAAGGCCTTCCCACACTGAGAACACTGATACGGCTTTTCCCCAGTATGGATCCTCTGGTGTGTCTTCAAATGAGCAATTCTGCTGAAGGCCGTTCCACACTCTGAACAGTGATACAGATTTTCTCCAGAGTGTGTGATCTGATGGGAGGTGAGATGTGAATTTGTCTTGAAACTCTTTCCACAAGTAGTGCACTGATATGGCTTTTCACCAGTATGGACCTTCTGGTGTACCTTGAGAGCAGAGATGTGCCTAAAGACCTTCCCACACTGAGAACACTCATGTGGCTTTTTTCCAGTATGGGTCATCATATGCTCGGTTAGGTGTGAGCAAACGGGACTTCTGTCTTTGTTTCTTTTTTCCTTAGATTTCCAACAACTGTAAGAATAGTCCCTTTGAATGTCTCCTGTAATTTTTTAAGAAGAAAAAAAATGAAACAATATATTCTCTCTTCTCCTCTTTCTGGTATGCAATTTTCACAATAGTGGCACATATATTTAATGTGTTTTGATGTATTGCATTTTTGTTAGAAATGTACATCACTTGGATGTGACTTAAGACAAACAGTGCCTACCAAGAGAACACTCATATGAATTGCAGAGCTTCAGGAAAAAATATTTCAGGCACTTTCTCTCCTTTGAATGCAGCAGACTACAGATAATATCCCATAAGTAAGGTATTCAAAGTTCTGTGTTCTCTGAATAGGTCTCATATTGTTAGCCATTTAGCCATTTTCTAAAATGTAAGTATTTTATTTATACATAACACATAACAATAAACAAGCAACTTACTTGTAGGTGAAGAGTCAAAGTCATAACTTTCTCTTAAATCAAATTCTTTTTCAGCTTTGAATTCCATTGGTGAATAATTTTCTTCTTTCAAGGTCATGATGAGGGACGTGTTAATTTCAGTCTTGCATTCACAATCCATTCCAGACTTTTCTTCCACGGTCTGAATTGTAGACAGATACTCTTGTAGGAAATCATCAACCTCTTCTTCTTTTATCTCCTTCTTCACGGAAGCGGGCAGTTGGGTCGGTTCAGTTAATCCAGACATTTCAGACTTCAGTTCTGCTTTGAAAAAAAAAATCCTTGGTGAATTACACATACAGTATACTTCCAGAGCATCACAGCGCCAGCTTTTAAAGGTGAGTTTAGTGATCTGACTCCACGCTATGGGGTTAATATAATGTTTCTTCTGCCTGACCTATTATCTTCCTGGATCCAAACCTAGCCAATCAGGTGCAAGAGCTTTTGAAATGCAAACTAGCATGACAAAGGGCTATGGGCAGCAATCAGACATCTTTGAGAACCGCTTACACTTCTGATCAAGGGGGTGCAACGGCGGTCTCTTGAACGTCCGCACAGGAGGCCATTTTGAGGACAGTATGCTTCCGGTAGGGATCAGTGGTACGTTAGGTAACGTCAGTGATCTTCACAATCGTTTACACTCTTATCTCGCGGAAATTTTGACGGATTTACAAATGACTTGATTTACAATCGTCATTACCTTGGTAATAATTCTGGATGCTTGAACATGTTGAAATGTGCAGCTTAATTGTGTATCACGGCTATTGTGTATCAGTCATTTTATATCAATTGGAGAGTAATTGTTCTTTCTTTTCAATATAACTTAAGTTGCACATAATAAAACTGAAGTTGCACATGATTTCCAATCGGGTTGGTTTGTTAAACATCTTACATTATGATTTCGACAGGAAATTGCTGACTTTATTGCCAATGAAGATGCCAGAATTTTGTGCAACCTGCTCTATTGAACACTCCCTTGAAACGAGACCTGTCAGAGACCTGTCAATGTTATTTTCATATGAAAACCCATGTTTATAGTTCTTCATAAGTATGTAGTGACATAAGAAATATCTTACGTTTATAACAAACCAACCCGTTTGAAAATCGGTTGAAAATTGAGCAAGTTCTGGTTATTTAAAAAGTACCACTACCAAGGGGAGTGAGCTATACTGTCCTCAAAATGGCCGAAATGTGCGGACATTCGACTCCGTCGGCCAGAAACGCAGGCAGGATATCTAGCCTTTATTATAGATATCTATGCTTCTGATGGTCTTCAGGTGGGCTTGGCCATAGCTCATCCTGCAGAAACTCCACAAATGAGTGTAGTAGGGGGCTGGGGTGTGAACTGAAATGTGATGGGGGAGGAGATGAAAATGGGGGTGGGCTGGTAAACTGAAGGAAGCTTCCATTCCATCTAAACTTGTTCATACTGTTTGTGTTACCGGCCTCAAGCCTTGAGGAACCTGAGCCAGCACTAACAGGTTCCTTACACTTGAAAAGTGACGGAACAAACACAGGTGTCAAGGCATGGAGTTCACCTTATTAAAGACCAATTAAAGACAGGCTACAATAAAAGTCAATCATTTCATCTTCACTGCCAAATGCATAATCGGTCAGGCTCCCAACAGGCTCCCAACATCATTTCAGGTTCACTTACAATGGCATCATTGTTCAAGACAGACTACCAACATCAGTGGCCCAAAACCATGTTCATTCACCATCCACAAACATCATTCAACACACAAACAAACATTAACAAATTAAAGCAAAGATTTAACAAAATAACACCCCATTAACCAGTATGCTTGCTTTGAGATCATACACATTCATTAACAGCAGTTCAAACCCAGAAGAAAAGGTTATATTACCTTGAAAAGTGAAGGAACAAACACAGGTGTCGCGGCATGAAGTTCAAACAAAAGCTCCCCAATTCCTTCTATTATCCTTCCCTGCCTTGCAGAGTTCATCCAATGACAGCTTGCTGTCCCTAGTGGCCTGGAGTAAATCAAGCATGATTGGGTGTATGTGTGTTTGAGTTTATGGGTGTGCGGCACTGAGGATAGCCCGCTACATATGCAAAGGTGAGTATTTATTAAGCATGTGTGTTTTGTGTGCGCGTGTCTATCATACTGATATTAGGATAGAGAGGAAGGTTAATATCAAACCGACATACCAGTGTGAAGCTCCACTTAAAAAAATATTGAAATTAAATAGAATTCATGGGACCTAAAAAAAAATGATTGTGAGTACACAGGACATTATCCTTTGCACCAGAATCCCAGACATTTAACCCATTAATTCGGAATACTTTACTTTTCATCTGTTTTTGCCTTACTGTGGATTGCACAGGTCAGTCCAGCTCAACTACAATACAGGGGCTTGGACCTTATATGATAATGTATCTTACTCTAAAAATACCACAAGAGCGTATGCAACTCACACTTAAAATAATAGCTTCATTCTTGGCAGTAATCCAACAAAATAAAAACATTGTTGAAATGCAAAAGCTTGCCAACACACTAACTGGTGTCTTTTGGCAGTAGCTAGCAATGTCATGCTGTAAAAGCTTTTCTTCCATTTTTGCCAGGTATCCAGCCCGGTGTACAGACCTACATAGGGCATATCATAGATGGCTAGTGGGAAAGTCACAGGTGTTTATCTGCCCTTCACATGACCATATGCTATCAAAATGTATTTGAGGATGGTACCAAAGCTAGTTGCCTAAAAAAACATACCTCAAAAAGTGTCAAATTGTTTCATAATGTTACTTTAAATGTAATTCTAACCCTAATATCCATAAGAGCATAAACTAAACTTGAATCATAAGACATTGTTTTTAAGATTTTCATTCCACTACACCTCTGGGGGGAACACGTTTACACTTTATTCTTCAAACCCTAGCACTAGTGTGACCTATAATTAGGGCCCAAACCCGGTACACAATTTGTCACCTTTTATTAGGGAGCATCACTTCCAAATCCTTTCTCTCTCTCTCTCTGTGTCATATGGTTTCTGTTTCAATATAACTCAAAAGATGAGAACTTTTTGCAAACCTCTTCCCACGTGCAGAGCCTTCATGAGGGTTCTCCACAGTGTGGATTCTCTGAAGTCAGTCCAGAACACAAAAAAACAGCTCATCCCACATTCGGAACAAACAAAAGGCTTCTCTCCGGTATGAACTCATGGACTGATTGTGTGGGGGAGGAATGAGTGCATCAATGATGAATCTTCAAAGTGCCTTTCTGAATGAGTCTTTTCCTCAAAGACCGTTGGTAAGGTTTCCCTCACCTGTGGTTGATCTGATAGCTGGTTGCACCTGTGGGTTTTGGGAAAGGTTTTCCCGCTTGTAAAGGACTACTACAGATTTTCTCCATAGAAAATCCTCTGATGTACCTTTAGTTGTTACTGTAAGATTGCCAAAATCATGAGCATTTGTGTTACTTCATGTTGGATAAGATCTTAGGGGCATTTCTCCTCTGAGTATCTTTCAATACTTCTTTAAATGACTGCATGCATGGTGAAACCACTACAGATGATCCAGAACATGCCGGCATATCTGGTATTCAACCAACCTCTGCACTAAACTCTAAACCAATTACATTCTGATTTAGCAGTCTTCATGTACAGTAAGGTTTTTTTTGTGTATAATAGTATTTCTAATAATGATAATGGACCAATAAATGAAGTAAAAAATCGTCAAGGGAAACATTTCATGAGATTAACGGACGTACCTTTCAGTAAAAAATATTATGTAACGTACCAAATGAAAAGAATCAAAAACAACGTTAAATGCTTATATTTTATTATTTGTTTTACAGTTGTGGGGTATTGTATCTCAATATGTGGCAGGAGAGTAGATACTAGGTGGAATAAGTGTTTGTATTTCTATTGTATTTACCCCAGTTCATTCTGAAAACTTTTCATCTGATTTTCCTTTTTTACACTGATGTCAATTACACATTGTACACAATGTGCAGTTGTTGCACACACTTCTCAAGTTAAATCTCAAAGCATCAACCTGCAAGACACAAATCTAGTCAATTCTTTTAACATTCAGGTCTTTTGACCAATTTGAAATGAGGACTGCACCATAAAAGTGTCTTGAGCCTCTGTGTTGTTTGGTAAACTATGGAGAACTTTAAAGATTGACATCCAGGGAAGGAGAGGGGTAAGATTGGGAGGAGGAGGAAATGGAGGACAAGAAGGAGGAGGAGTAGGAGGTTGAGGAGTAGGAGGACAGAGAGAAGGAAGAGGAGGAGGAAGAGGAGAAGGAGGAGGACAAGGAGGAAGAAGAGAATGAAAAGGACAAAGAGAAGGAGGAATAGGAGGACAAGGAGGAGGAAGAGAATGAGAAGGTCAAGGAGAAGAAAGAAGAGGAGGAGGAGAAGAAATCATCAATCAATTGCTTTAGACAAATCGAGCATTGAAGACCTTCGTCAGGAATTGAACAACAAAGCTTTATTTAAACAGAAAACAGACAGTTTAATAGTGGCGGAAATGTCTCTTCATATTGACAGTCACCAGTCTAACCTCACACACCCTGCAGCCATTGGTTGAAAAACCACCAGAATTTGAATTAAAACGTCTTGTGATTGGGGAATGAGATTCTCTCTATTGGTCAAATTTCAAGTGACGAACACGTATCCCATCCCATTTATAGCTATTGCCCCATGAAAACGAAATTAATAATTTATGTATAATAATATTATAATGATAATAATAATAATAGTTATACATGAAATTAATGAATTTCTTATTGAACCTTTAAATAATCATAATAATAGTAGGCCTAATAGAAAGGCAATTGCTTTAGACAAATCGAGCATTGAAGACCTTAGTCAGGAATTGAAGAACAAAGCTTTATTTAAACAGAAAACAGACAGTTTAATAGTGGCGGAAATGTCTCTTTGCAGCCTCAGAGTCATACACTGGTGGTGGTAGTCTTTCCGATGGTGTGCCGACACGAAGCCTTCTGTGGTGCGTCAGCGCATATCTGGGGTCCCGGTCCAGTCTTACTTGTAGAGCCGCACACAGGTCAGAGAGCTCGTCGCTTCTGAAAACTGGCGGCCGCACAATCCAGCCAGTTTCCCCCTCGTTTGTGCAATCCTCTTCATCGGACATCAGGTCCAGGGTAACGTTCTTCCAGAGGTCCATTTCTTCCCTCGCCAAGACAGTCATCCTCGCCTCCACCAGCTGTAAAGATACATCAAATTAGTGCCGCTGTGCTGACACAACGATAACGCATATTTCTACAGTTCGTTCATCAAATGTACATTTGTTTATACAGGACATCGTTTCTGATAGAAAACGTCACTTTTTATTAACAAGATTACATAGGACCAAGCGCTGCAAATACTGAAGCCTACAGCTGAAATAATCCTTATCAATCTTACCCTCTTTCTTCTCTGCCGTAGACGGGCAGCAGACTTTGTGGCTGCTGCCTGGGCTGCAAGGTCTGGCTGGCTGTAGCGATAGTTCCTCCGGACGGTTTCATAATACGTCTTACAGGCCGCTGGAAAATAAATAATTAAAAAAGTTAAAATAACAGATAACATCGTTGTGCTGCCTCAGAAGCCAAGATAACAACAAACTGAAAACAAAAGTAATATTTAAGGTCACTTACTTAAAATAATTCTAGGGTCCACACCGATCATGTCCTGACATTGGGATAGGGCTGCCACCAAATCAGTTGTGACTGCCATGTTGTGGGGTGAGCTCAGTCTGTGAAAACAAAATGTCAATAGTTTAGATGAATGAAAGAGAACGATACACCTACTTTAGCTGAACAGATACTGCCTTTGTCTTTAAATCTCACCCTTGCATTGGGTCATATGGCCTGGCGTTTCCCTCGCTGTTGTGTAGATGCCACACAGTTTCCTGTAAAGTACAGTACACATTTTGAGTTAAGCAGCAGGCATGGGCAGTCTGGCACGTTTCACAATGATTTCCCTGAATAATTTACATTGCTTGCGAGCAAAATTCTGAGGCCTTGTATAACTGTTAGAAGATTTCACCTAAAAATAATTAGACTTACGGCGATTTTTGGATTATGCGCTCTTCGTTTCCTCGGCGGTTCTGGACAGCTGTAGTTCGACGCACTGGACACCGACATGGCTTCTTCTATCGACTGAATTCTGGCTTTTACCTCCCCAACCTCAGCCTTCAAGTCAGCAAGTTCGGCCCTGACTTCAGCAGTGTTCTGCTTACATTTACATTAATATTTAGTCATTTAGTCATAGTCAAAGGACAGAACATTCAAGCAAAGGCAATAGAGACCTAGTGTAACAATAAATACGATTTTACATAAGAAAGTGAAGGACTGTAATCACCTGTGTCACCTGTGCCAACTGGCGAGACAACCCACTCAGGGCACCCAGGATTCTCCTTTGGAAGTCTGTTGCAGGACTTGGTAGTGATGCGGCGGTGGGAGATTCCCTGTCTTTGTTTCTTTTTTCCTCAGATTTCCAACTCTTGCTAGATTGGATCCTTTGAATGTCTCCTGTAATATTTTAACAAGAAAAAAATGAAACAATATATTCTCTCTTCTCCTCCTTCTGGTATACAATTTCTTCAATACTGGCACATTTATTATGATGTATTGGTTATTTGTTAGAAATGTACATCACTTGGAAGTGACTTAGGATAAAAGTGTCTACCAAGGGCCTAAATGTAAACAGAGATACACAGACTTGAATTACAGAGCTTCAGATAATGATAACAGACTCTCTCTATCTCCTTTTAATGCATCAGACTACAGGTAGTATCCCATAAGTAGGGTATTCACAGTTTTGTGTTCTCTGAATAGGTCTTATATTGTGAAGCACAGGTTAGCCATTTTCCAAAATGCAGGTCATGTATATACAGTATGGAAAACAAAAAACAATAAACAAGCAACATACTTGTAGGTGAAGAAACGAAGGCATCATTTTCTCTTAAATCAAATTCTTCTTCAACTTTAATTTCCATTGGTGAATGCTTTTCTTCTTTCAAGGTCATGATGGGTGACATGCTCATTTCAGTCTTGCATTCACAATCCATTCCAGACTTTTCTTCCACTGTCTAATTTGTAGACAGATACTTTTGTAGGAAATCGTCAAACTCTTCTTCTTTTAACTCCTTTTTCACTGAAGTGGGCAGTTGTGTTGGTTCAGTAAATCCAGAGATTTCAGACTTCAGTTCTGTTTTGGAATAAAAAAACTTGGTCAAACTATCCTTGGTTACTTACTGTAAACTTCCAGAGCATCACAGTGCCAGCCTTTAAAAGGTGAGTTTAGTAATCTGACTCAATGCTGTGGGGTAATTATAATGCTACTTCTGCCTGACCTATTACCTTCCTGAATTCAATTCTAGCCAATCAGGTGCAGGAGCTGTTGAAATGCAAACTAGCATGACAAAGGGTTATGGGCAGGAACGACATGTCTATGAGATCCGTTTACACTTCTGATGGTCTTAAGGTGGCCATACTCAGCCTTCAGAAACTCCACAAAGGAGTGTAGTAGGGGGTTGGGGGTGTGAACTGAAATGTGATGGGGAAGGGGAGTGAAGATGGGGATGGGATGGTAAAATGAAGGAAGCTTCCATTCTGTCTAAGCTTGTTTATACTCTATGTATAGGTGAGTATTCATTTAGCAGTGTGTTTTGTTTGTGTGTGTGTCTTTCATACTGATATAAGGATAGAGAGGAAGTTTAATATCAATCCTTACATTCCAGTGTGAAGCTCCACAAAACAACGGGAAATAAATAAAATTCATGGGAGCTAAGAAACTAAAACAAAAAATTGTGAGTACACAGGACATAATCATTTGCACAAGAATCCCAGACATTTACTCAAGTTAATTCTGAATACTTTTCTTTTCATCTGTTTTTGCCATACCGTGGATGGCAGTGGTGCATCCAGCTCAACTTCAATTCAAGGGTTTTGACCTCATATGATAACGTATCTTACTTTAAAAATACCACAAGAACATATGCAACTCACATTAATAATAATAATACCTTCATTCTTGACAGTACTCCAACTTAAAAAAAACATTTACGAAATGCAAAAGTTTTACAAAGCAACTTATCCTTAACATGAATCTATCAGCAGTGCTCTGTCTGATGTGGTCATTGGCCATCAGGGTCTTAGCAGTGCCTGCCTCCAGTGCTCCCCTGCAGTGCATGTTCAACAACCGTGGCATCATACTACATACCATTCTTTGGGGGGATGTAACGTTTCATCCTGAGCTAGTTATATGTTTATACTGAAATCCTTACTTTTAAATTAAAGATAGGCTGTTTTCAGATTTTGAGACTCTGATTTTGAGATGTCAGGCAATTTTTTTACAAGTAGATCCATCAACTTCTCAATTTAGAAGTCTCAGTTAAGTATCCTTTGTCTGACAGTAGAAGGTGTTAATCTTTGTTCCAAATGACCTAAAAGGGATGCAAAAACATTGCAAACACCACCAACAGCCCAGGGCCCTGTTCGGTGTAGCTCGCTAAGCGGTTTAGCGAGCTAGATTCCAGGCTAAAAAAAAAAACGCCCCTCTTTTTGGTTCGGCGAAGCAACTTCCAATAAATGACCTTAGTAACATATCACTTAGCGCTAACCTGCACCATGGCACGCTAACCTAAGTTTAGCTAGATAAGCTTGCAACACCCCCGGCAAAAGGAGAGATCTCATTGACCAAGGAGTCATATTAGATAGTTTGATTAGCAGAGTTCTTTGTGATCGCCAAGATCCATTTTCCCATCATGATGAGTTCTTGTATGAGCGCTACTGATTCAGCCGAAAAAGGAATAATTAATTTACAAAACCTTCTCGAGTAATTTATTGCAAAACACCCTAGTCGAACATTAAATGTCTTCCCGCCCTGTAAATCCCGCCCTGAGACCTCAACACATATATTTAAGCTGTTGCCAACATCACAGCCTTCACATGATGATCTGTTTATTGCCCTTATATCTAGAAAGCTGAAACATACACTATTTTTGCTTGTACATGCACTAGTAGATGCTTGTAGATTGTAGTCTGTATACAAGCACACACACCCACCCCTACTCAATATCTACCCAAACACATGCTACACACATGAATGAATAATATTGAATCATGTACATTACATGTTGTTTAAAATTAATTTAATCAAACATATTAAAATAAATTATACTTTATCAAGTAATATCAGGGCATCACATCAGAAACGTGGATCCTCTGGTGTCTCTTGAGATTATGCTTTAGGCTAAAAGTCTGTCCACACTGAGTACAATGATACAGCTTTTCCCCAGTATGGATCCTCTGGTGGCTCTTGAGATGATGCTTTAAGCTAAAAGTCTGTCCACACTGAGTACAAGGATACAGCTTTTCACCAGTATGGATCCTCTGGTGTGCCTTGAGAGAACCACTTTGGCTAAATGCCTTTCCACACTGAGTACAATGATATAGCTTTTCCCCAGTATGGATCCTCTGGTGGCTCTTGAGATGATGCTTTAAGCTAAAAGTCTGTCCACACTGAGTACAAGGATACAGCTTTTCACCAGTATGGATCCTCTGGTGTGCCTTGAGAGAACCACTTTGGCTAAATGCCTTTCCACACTGAGAACACTGATACGGCTTTTCCCCAGTATGGATCCTCTGGTGTACCTTGAGACTACTTATTTGGCTAAAGGCCTTTCCACAGTGAGAACACTGATTGAGCTTTTCCCCAGTATGAATACTCTGGTGTTCCTTGAGAGCAGACATGTGTCTAAAGGCCGTTCCACACTCTGAACAGTGATACGGCTTTTCTCCAGAGTGTGTGATCTGATGGGAGGTGAGATGTGAGTTTGTCTTGAAACTCTTCCCACAAGTAGTGCACTTATATGGCTTTTCACCAGTATGGACCTTCTGGTGTAGCTTGAGGCTAAAAGAGTCATTAAAGGAGTTTCCTAACTTTAAACACTCATGTGGCTTTGTTCCAGTGTGTGTCATCATATGCCCGGTCAGGTTTGAGCAATTGGGACTACTGTCTTTGTTTTTTTTCCCCTCAGAGTCCCAACTCCTGTAAGATTGGATCCTTTGAATGTCTCCTGTAATATTTTAACAAGAAAAAAAATGAAACAATATATTCTCTCTTCTCCTCTTGCTGGTTTCCAATTTCTACAATACTGGCACATATGTTTTGATCTATTGGTTATTTGTTAGAAACGACCATCACTTGGAGTTGAACTAGGATAAATGTGTCTAACAAGGGCCTAAACGTAAATGTAATCAGAGATAAACAGACATGAATTGCAGAGCTTCAGAAAATGAGACACTTTCTTTCCTTTGATTGCATCAGACTACAGGTAGTATCCCATAAGTAAGGTATTCACAGTTAAATGTTGTCTGAATAGGTCTCATATTGTGAAGCACAAGTTACGGTCATGTATATGAGTCAAAGGTCATGTATATAAAACACAAAACAATAAACAAGCAACTTACTTGTAGGTGAAGAAACAAAGGTATAATTTTCTCTTAAATCAAATTCTTCTTCAACTTTGATTTCCATTGGTGAATGCTTTTCTTCTTTCAAGGTCATGATGGGTGACATAGTCATTTCAGTCTTGCATTCACAATCCATTTCAGGCTTTTCTTCCACTGTCTGAATTGTAGACAGATAGTCATGTAGGAAATCGTCAAACTCTTCTTCTTTAATTTCCTTCTTCACTGACGTGGGCAGTTTTATTGGTTCAGTAAATCCAGACATTTTACACTTCAGTTCTGGTTTCTGAATGAATCCTTTCCTCAAAGAGTGTTGGTAAGGTTTCCCTCACCTGTGGTTGATCTGATGGCTGGTTGCACCTGTGGGTTTTGGGAAAGGTTTTCCCGCTTGTAAAGGACTACTACAGATTTTCTCCATAGTAAATCCTCTGATGAACCTTTAGTTGTTACTGTAAGATCGCAAAATCATGAGCATTTGAGTTACTTCATGTTGGATAAGATCTTAGGGTACAGGAAATCTTTTGTCACTTGCACTGCACTGATTGGGGCATTTCTCCTCTGTGTATCTTTCAATACTTCTTTAAATGACGGCATGCATGGTGAAACCACTACAGATGATCCAGAACGCGCCGGTATATATGGTATTCAACCAACCAAAGAGGGCACCTGTCATTCGCTACTCATTTAGCTCTGTCTGTGCAAGCACGTCAATCCACACTATTCTCATTTGCAGTTCGACGTTGGAAGAAATAACTCTTGAGCACTACCAGAGCAGGGGCGTCCCTCTCTACCTTTAAGAACCTTTTGAAGATCCAACTCTTCAGAGATCACCTACCTCCTCAACTTGCACTTCAACTAGTACCTAACTTGCACTTGCAGCAGTTACATTCTTGCACTTCTTTTTGCTATTGCTTATGCATTGTTACACTAGGTCTATATTGCTCGTAGCTTGTCTTCTCTCTCTGGTTTGATTAAAAGCCGTTCCAGAATGAAAACCCTTGTAGGTCTTTTCACCTGTGTGTATGCTCTGATTAACCAAAAACTACACCAAGTACATTCTGATCTAGCCGTCTTCTTCATGTACAGTAAGGTTTTTGTTGTGTGTATAATAGTATTTCTAATAATAATAATGATGGACCAATAAATGAGGCAACCAATCGCCAAGGGAATAATTAAATGAGATTAACTGACATACCTTTCAGTAAAACATATATGTAATGTACTAACTGAAAAGAAAAAAAAAAACATTAATGTTAACGTTGTATTATTTGTATTACAGTTGTGTGGTATTATATCTCAATATGTGGCAAGGGAGTAGATACTAGGTATATTAGGTGTTTGTATTCACCTATTTTCCCTAGGAGTGGTTTTTGTTCTCTTTTCATTGTTATAAACCCAGGTCAAATACCTTCTGTTCTTGAGAAGTAGGTTTACCTGATGCTTTTGCACTTATTACTAGTGCTTTCATAGGATTCAAATATTTAATCGTGATTAATCGCATTTTTGTCATAGTTAACTCAAAATGAATGTAATTGTACATTTCTAAATCGCAATTTTTTTATCTATTCTAAATGTCCCTTTAATCATTTTTTTTTTAAATGCTCTTATCAACATGGAAAAGTGGCTTGCTTTATGCAATGTTTTATTTTAATGAAAAACAACATTGCCAAACAGGGCAGTACAAAAAAAAATGATAAAATGCACATATTTAGATAAACAAGGACTCAGCCTATAGTGCAGTTAAACCATGGCTTAATATTTTTTTTTTTCAAGTTTGCTATGAACATATAAGTCAGGCCTCTTATTTCAAAAACAATGAACCGTAACAGTTAGGTTACCAATAAAAGGTAAGCCTACTACTTCTGTGCTTTCAGCCAGCTGCCTGTTGACATTTTCAGACAACAGTGAAGCTCGCTTTTTAAGCACAACACAACTTTCTAATCAGAAGCTTTTTATCATCCATTTCACCGTATCGCGCTCACCATTCACTCAAACGTAATGTAAGCCTACTACACAGTTTGGGATAGTCGCGCGATAAAAAAATTAACAGCGTTAACATAGGCTTGCGTTAAATCGTTAATAACGCGTTAAACTGACAGCACTACATTACATTCTGTCAGGAAAAGAAACTCATCGTTCACTAAATACATAGTCTGTTTTCTCAAGGCAGCCATGTTTGTCTGTGTACCCTCTTGATTACGACAATGCATTGTTTCCTTCCCCCCCCCCCCCTCCTCTTTCTTAACACCCCCATCCCGCCCAGAGACTCAACACTTATTTAATCTGTTGCCAACATCACAGCCTTCACATGATGATCTGTTTATGGCCTCATATCTAGAGAGCTGATGCATACACTACTTTTACCTGTACATGCGCAAGTAGATGCTTGTAGATTGTAGTTTGTATACAAGCAAACACACCCCTCCTCAACACCATCACACACTTGAAAAACGTAGGTTTCAATCTCTACCCCAACGCATGCTTCAGACATGAAGAAATTAGTCTTAATCATGTAAAGTACATGACATCTTCTTAAAAACTAATTTTACCAAAGACATTTAAAGAAACTTAACAATGTGTATCAAGTATTATCAGGGCATCACATCAGAACCGTGGCTCCTCTGGTGTACCTTGAGATTACCTATTTGGCTAAAGGCCTTTCCACACTGAGAACACAGATACGGCTTTTCCCCAGTATGGATCCTCTGGTGTGGCTTCAAATCAGCAATTCTACTAAAGGCCTTTCCACACTGAGTACACGGATACAGCTTTTCCCCAGTATGAATCCTCTGGTGTCTCTTGAAATTATCAATTCTACTGAAGGCCTTTCCACAGTGAGAACAATGATACAGCTTTTCCCCAGTATGGATCTTCTGGTGTGCCTTGAGAGAACCACTTTGGCTAAATGCCTTTCCACACTGAGTGCACTGATACGGCTTTTCCCCAGTATGGATCCTCTGGTGTGTCTTCAAATTAGCAATTCTACTAAAGGCCTTCCCACACTGAGTACACGGATACAGCTTTTCCCCAGTATGAATCCTCTGGTGTTCCTTGAGAGTAGACATGTGTCTAAAGGCCGTTCCACACTCTGAACAGTGATACGACTTTTCTCCAGAGTGTGTGATCTGATGGGAGATTAGATGTGAGTTTGTCTTGAAACTCTTGCCACAAGTAGTGCACTGATATGGCTTTTCACCAGTATGGACCCTCTGGTGTTCCTTGAGTGCAGACATGTGTCTAAAGGCCGTTCCACACTCTGAACAGTGATACGGCTTTTCCCCAGTATGGATCCTCAGGTGTGCCTTGAGAGCAGACATGTGTCTAAAGGCCTTTCCACACTGAGAACATTGATACGGCTTTTCCTCAGTATGGATCCTTTGGTGTACCTTGAGCTTAGACATGTGACTAAGGACCTTCCCACACTGAGAACATTCATGTGACTTTTTTCCAGTATGTGTCATCATCTGCTCGGTTAGGTGTGAGCCATTGGGACTTCTGTCTTTGTTTATTTGGTTTATATTGAAAAATTGGATCCTTTGAATGTCTCCTGTAATGTTTTAAGAAGAAAAAATGAAACAATATATTCTCTCTTCTCCTCCTTCTGGTATGCAATTTCTACAGTACTGGCACATATATTATGATATATTGGTTATTTGTTAGAAATGTGCATCATTTGGAAGTGACTTAGGATAAAAGTGTCTACCAAGAGCCTAAATGTAAACAGAGATACACAGACTTGAATTACAGAGCTTCAGAAAAATTATTACAGACAGTTTCTCTCTTTTGAATGCAGAAGACTACAGGTATAATCCCATTAGTAAAGTATTCACAGTTCTACTTTGTCTGAATAGGTCTCATATTGTGAAGCACAAGTTAGCAATTTTCTAAAATTCAGGTCATGTACAGTATATAAACAACAAAGAAGCAACTTACTTGTAGGTGAAGAAACAAAGGCATCGTTTTCTCTTAAATCAAATTCTTCGGCAACTTTAATTTCCATTGGTGAATGCTTTTCTTCTTCCAAGGTCATTATGGGTGACATGTTCATTTCAGTCTTGCATTCACTATCCATTCCAGACTTTTCTTCCACTGTCTGAATTGTAGACAGATACTCTTGTAGGAAATCATCAAACTCTTCTTCTTTTATCTCCTTCTTCACTGAAGTGGGCTGCTGTGTTGGTTCAGTAAATCCAGACATTTCAGACTTCTGTTTTGGAATAAAAAACTTGGTCAAACTATCCTTGGTTAATTACTGTACACCTCCAGAGCATCACAGTACCAGCCTGTAAAGGGGAGTTTAGTAAACTGACTCCACGCTATGGGGTTAATATAATGCTTCTTTTGCCTGACCTATTATCTTCCTGGATTCAAACCTAGCCAATCAGGTGCAGGAGCTTGTGAAATGCAAACTAGCATGACAAAGGGTTATGGCCAAGAACTACATGTCTATTAGAACCATTTACACATCTGATAGTCCTCAGGTGGGCATAGCCATAGCTCAGCCTTCAGAAACTCCACACAGGAATGTAGTAGGGGGCTGGGGGTGTGAACTGAAATGTGATGGGGAAGGGGAGTGAAGATGGGGATGGGATGGTAAAATGAAGGAAGCTTCCATTCTGTTTAAGCTTGTTTATACTGTATGCAACTGTGAGTATTGTTGTAAGCATGTGTGTGTCTATCATACTGTAATAAGGATATAGAGGAGGTTTCATATCAGACCTACATACCAGTGTGAAGTTCCCCTTAAAAGATAATGGAAATAAATATAATTCATGGGACCTAAAAATTACGTTTTGTGAGTACACAAGACATTTTAACCTGAATACCAGACATTTACCCCAGTTAATTCTGAGTACTTTACTTTTCATCTGTTTTTGCCTTACTGTGAATGGCAGTGGTTCATCCAGCTCAACTACAATTCAAGGGGTTTGACCTCACATGATAATGTATCTTACTTTACAAATACCACAAGAGTATCTGCACCTGACATAAATAATAATAGCTTAATTCTTGGCAGTTCTCCAACTTAAAAAAAACATGCAAAAGTTTTAGAAAAGCAACTCATCCTCAACATGAAGCTATCAGCAGTGCTATGTCTGATGTGGTCATTGGCCATCAGGGTCTTAGCAGTGCCTGCCTCCAGTGCTCCCCTGCAGTGCATGTTCAGCCATGGTAGCATCATATTACATCCTCTTTGCACACTTATGTATCACACACTTTTGTTCGAACTTAGATTTTTTTGTGGATACAACTCTTCATCCTGAGCTAGTGGTATTTTTATACTGAAATATATACATACACACATAGGCTACAGCTCAGGAACACAGTCACACGTGTAACAACCATATTTACTTCAAGAGGTCCTTTGCTTAAAGCAGTAATAAGAAGATCTGTTTCAAAACTATCTCAAAGAGATGCAAACACCACCAACAGCCCAGGTGACATTGATAGAAGCTTTCCAACACACTTAACTGGGGTCTTTTGGAAGTATTGCTAGCGTTACTAGCCTCAAGCTTAGGGGAACTTGGGCTAGTACAAACAGGTCCTTTGCACTTAAAAAGTGAAGGACAAAAGCAGGTGTCAAAAGCATTGAGTTCAACTTTATTAAATATCCATAAAACAGGCTACAATAAAAGACAGGCTATCATCAGTTGCCATCAGTTGTCTTATCCCTGCCCTGCTGAGTGCCTTCATTGCCCCCTCGCTGCTCCCTAGTGGACTGGAGTTAACCAGGCATGATTGAGTGCATGAATGTGTGTATGTGTGTATGGGCGCTCGGCACTACTGGTAGCCCGTTACACTAGGAATATCATGCTGTGGGAAAGCTTTTCTTCAGATTTTGCCATGTACAGGTGCATCTCAATAAATATCATCGAAAAGTTGATTTATTTCAGTAATTCTATTCAAAAAGTGAAACTCATATATTATATAGATTGTTTACACACAGACTGATCTATTTAAAGTGTTTATTTCTTTTAATTTTCATTATTATAACTGCCAGCTAATTCAGTATCTCAGAAAATTCAGTATCTCAGAAAATTAGAATATTGTGCAAAAGTTCCATATTGATGACCAATGGTGTCACACTCTAATCAGCTAATTAACTCAAAACAACGGCAAAGGCTTCCTGAGCCTTTAAATGGTCTCTCAGTCTAGTTCAGTAGGCTACACAATCATGGGGAGGACTGCTGACTTGACAGTTGTCCAGAAGACGATCATTGACACCCTGCACAAGAAGGGTAAGACACAAAAGGTCATTGCTAAAGAAGCATGCTGTTCACAGAGTGCTGTATCCAAGTTGTATCCAAGTTGAATGGAAGGAAACAATTTGGTAGAAAAAGGTGCACAAGCAACAGGGATAACGACATCTTTGAGAGGATTGTGAAACAAAGCCCATTCAAGGGAGATTCACAAGGAGTGGACTGCAGCTGGAGTCAGTGCTTCAAGAGCCTACACGCACAGACGTATCCAGAACTTGGACTTCAACTGTCGCATTCCTGTGTCAAGCCACTCTTGAACCAGAGACAACGTCAGAGGCGTCTCACCTGGGCTAAGGACAAAAAGGACTGCACTGTTGCTCAGTGGTCCAAAGTTCTCTTTTCAGATGAAAGTCAATTTTGCATTTAATTTGGAAATCAAGGTCCCGGAGTCTGGAGGAAGAGAGGAGTGGAACAGAATCCAAGTTGCTTGATGTCCAGTGTAAAGTGTCCACAGTCAGTGATGGTTTGGGGTGCCATGTCATCTGCTGGTGTTAGTCCACTGTGTGGTCCAAGGTCAGCGCAGCCATCTACCAGAAAGTTCTAGAGCACTTTGTGCTTCTCTCTGCTGACCAGCTTTATGGAGATGCAGATTTCATTTTCCATCAGGACTTGGCACCTGCACACACTTCCAAAGGTACCAGTACCTGGTTTAAGGACCATGGTATCCCTGTGCTTGATTGGCCAGCAAACTCGCCTGACTTAAAACCCATAGAGATTCTATAGGGTATTGTGAAAAGGAAGATGCGAGACAACAGACCCAAACACACAGAAGAGCTGAAGGCCACTATCAGAGCAACCTGGTCTTCCATAACACCTCAGCAGTGCCACAGACTGATTGCCTTCATGCCACGCCGCATTGCTGCAGCAATTCATGCAAAAGGTGCCCCAACCAAGTATTGAGTGCTGTACATGTTCATACTTTTCAGTAGTCCAACATTTCTGTGTTAAAAATCCTTTTTTCTATCGGTCGTCAGTAATATTCTAATTTTCTGAGATACTGAATTTTGGGTTTTCATAAGCTGTCAGTTAAAATCATCAAATTTAAAAGAAATAATCACTTGAAATATATCAGTCTGTGTGAAATGAATCTATATAATATATGAGTTTCACTTTTTGAATAGAATTACTGAAATAAATCAACTTTTTGATGATATTCTAATATATTGAGATGCACCTGTACTCCAGCCTGGTATACAGACCTACATAAGGCATATCTTGGGTGGCTAATGGGAAAGACACAGGTGTTTATATGTCATTCATATGGCCATATGCTATCAACATTTATTTCAGGATGGTACCAAAACTAGTTGCCTATAAAACCAAACCTCAAAAAGTGTAAAAATGTTGCATAATGTTACTTTAACTGCAATTATAACCCTAAGATCCATACGGGCATAAACTAAAGTTTAATCATAAGGCATTGTTTGTGATTTCCACTCCACCACACATCACACATAAAATCTAATTTGTAACAAAATACTTTAGAGTGGAGTCATTTTGTATTTAATATATTCAAAATACTTTCTCCAGTGTTTAGGCAGAAGGAGACTAGACCATCTGATCTGCCTCTGAATGTCATTGTCGAATCAGGCATCAGTCAATTTGCCAAAAGGGGTGCTTCTTATGGCCCGCCCCTTTTTGGGGCGAAAAGGAAATCACCCCAGATCTCTCTCATTGACTCTCATGTTAAATCCATTTTTTACAGAGTTATTGCTGGTCTGCGCCCACCTACTTGAATGCTCTTGTAAGGGCAAATGTTACACCCAGGATGCTCCGCTCGTTTCATAAGTGTCGTTTATCACTGCGGTCTTTGCAAGTACGTGAATTCAAACTATTCTCATTTGCAGAATCACATTGGAGGAGTAAACGTCCTATTACTACCAGAGCAGGGGCGTCACAGTCTACCTTTAAGAAGCTCTTGAAGACCCAACTCGTCAGACTCCCTTCCTAAACTTGCACTTCGACTAGTACTTAACTTGCAGTTACATTCCTGCACTTCTTTTTTCTATGTAAAATAGTATTTATTTTAACACTAGGTCTCTAATGCTTGTTGCTTGACTGTTTTCTCCCTTGTTTGGACAAAAGCATCTGCTAAATGACTATACTGTATGTAAATATAATGATCAAAAGCTGTTCCACACTGAAAACTCTTGTAGGCCTTTTCACCTGTCTGTATAATCTGATTAATCTAAAACTCTTCATCAGTTAAATTCTAATCTATCAGTCTTCTTCATGTAAAGTATTTTTTTAAGTGTGTATTATAGTGTTTCTAATAATGATAATAATGGACAAATAAATGAAGTTTAAAAAATCGTCAAGGGAACAATATAATAAAATAAACTGACATAACTTTCAGCAAAAACATGTATGTAACGTCCCAAATGAAAAAAATAAAAAAACAATAAATCCCAATATTTTATTCATTATTAACAGTTATATGGTATTATCTCTCAATATATGGCAAGAGAGAAGACACTAGTAGATAAAGTATATGTTTACACATATTTCCCATGGGAGTGTTTTTTCTTCTCTATTCATTTTTATATTCCCAAAGCAAATATCTTCTGTTCTTGAAAAGTTGGTTTCCCTGATGATATTGTACTTATTACATTCTGTCAGGAAAAGAAACTCATCCTTCACGACCCGATAACTACAGTGAGTGCAGAGTATATTTTCTCGAGGTAGCCATGTTTGTCTGTGTACCCTTTTGAGAATGACAATGCTTTGATTCCTACCCCCCCCCCCCTCCCCCTTCTTTCTGTGCACCCCCACCCCGCCCTGAGACTCAACACATATATAAGCTGTTGCCAACATCACAGCCTTCACATGATGATCTGTTTGTGGCCTCATACCTAGAAAGCTAATGCATACACTACTTTTGCTCGTACATGTGCTAGTAGATGCTTGTAGATTGTAGTTTGTGTACAAGCAAACACACCCCTCCCTAACAACATCACACTCTTGAAAAACTTAGGTTTCAATCTCTACCCCAACACATGCTACACACAAGAATGAATAATATTGAATCATGTTTATTTTGTGTTGTCTGAAATTAATTTAATCAAACAAATTATACTTTATCAAGTATTATCAGGGCATCACATCAGAACCGTGGATCCTCTGGTGTCTCTTGAGATGATGCTTTAGGCAAAAAGTCTGTCCACACTGAGTACACTGATACAGCTTTTCCCCTGTATGGATCCTCTGGTGAGACTTGAGACTACTTATTTGGCTAAAGGCCTTTCCACACTGAGTACACTGATACAGCTTTTCTCAAGTATGGATCCTCTGGTGTGTCTTGAGACTACTTATTTGGCTAAAGGCATTTCCACACTGAGAACACTGATATGGCTTTTCCCCAGTATGAATCCTCTGGTGTTTCTTAAGATTACATATTTGGCTAAAGGCCTTTCCACACTGAGAACACTGATATGGCTTTTCCCCAGTATGGATCCTATGATGTTTCTTGAGATTACTTATTTGGCTAAAGGCCTTTTCACACTGAGAACATTGATACGGATTTTCCCCAGTATGGATGGTGTCTCTTGAGAGGACCTTTTTGGGTAAAGGCCTTTCCACACTGAGAACACTGATATGGCTTTTCTCCAGTATGGATCCTCTGGTGTATCTTGAGTCTAGAACTGTCCTTAAACGAGTTTCCACACTGAAAACACTCATGTAGCTTTTTTCCAGTATGTTTCATCATATGCTCAGTCAGGTGTGAGCGATTGGGACTTCTGTCTTTGTTTTTATTTTTTCCTCAGAGTTCCAACTCGTGTTAGGTTGGATATTTTGAACGTCTCCTGAAATATTTTAAAAAGAAAAAAATGAAACAATATTATCTCACTTCTCCTCTTTCTACAATACTGGCACATATATTTGATATGCATTTTGATCTATTGGTTATTTGTTAGAAATGAGCATCACTTGGAAGTGACTTAGGATAAAAGTGTCTACCAAGAGCCTAAATATAAATGTCAACAGAGATACACCCACATGGCTTACAGAGCTTCAGAAAATTTAGTTAACAGTTAATTAGTTAGGTAGTATCCCAAACGTAAGGAATTCAGAGTTCGATGTTCTCTAAGAATGGATCCTCTGATGTTTCTTGAGACTACTTATTTGGCTAAAGGCCTTTCCACACTGAGAACACTGATTTGGCTTTTCCCCAGTATGAATCCTCTGGTGTTCCTTGAGAGCAGACATGTCTCTAAAGGCCTTTCCACACTCTGAACAGTGATGTTGCTTTTCTCCAGAGTGTGTAATCTGATGGGTGGTGAGATGTGAGTTTGTCTTGAAACTCTTCCCACAAGTAGTGCACTGATATGGCCTTTCACCAGTATGAACCCTCTGGTGTTCCTTGAGTGCAGACTTTTGTCTAAAGGCTGTTCCACACTCTGAACAGTGATATGGCTTTTCCCCAGTATGGATCCTCTGGTGTACCTTGAGAGCAGACATGTCTCTAAAGGCCTTTCCACACTCTGAACAGTGATACGGCTTTTCTCCAGAGTGTGTGATCTGATGGTTAATGAGATGTGCATTTGTCTTGAAACTCTTCCCACAAGTAGTGCACTGATATGGCTTTTCACCAGTATGGACCTTTTGGTGTGACTTCAAATAAGCCATTCTACTAAAGGCCTTTCCACACTCTGAACAGTGATACGGCTTTTCCCCAGTATGGATCGTCATGTGTGCCTTGAGATAACTTTTTTGGCTAAAGGCCTTCCCACACTGAGAACACTGATACGGCTTTTCCTCGGTATGGATCTTCTGGTGTTTCTTGAGCGCAGCCATGTGACTAAGGACCTTCCCACACTGAGAACACTCATGTGGCTTTTGTCCAGAGTGCGTTATCGTCTGCTCAGTTAGGTGTGAGCAATTGGGACTTCTGTCTTTGTTTCTTTTTTCCTCAGATGTCCAACTCTTATAAGATTGGATCCTTTGAATGTCTCCTGCAATATTTTAAGAAGAAAAAATGAGACAATACATTCTCTTTTCTCCTCCTTATGGTATGCAATTTCTACAATACTGGCACATATATTATGATATAGTGGTTATTTGTTAGAAATGAACATCACTTGGAAGTGACTTAGGATAAAAGTGTCTACCAAGAGCCTAAATGTAAACAGAGATACACATACTTGAATTACAGAGCTTCAGAAAAATGATTACAGACACTTTCTCTCTTTTGAATGCAGCAGACTACAGGTATAATCCCATTAGTAAAGTATTCACAGTTCTACTTTGTCTGAATAGGTCTCATATTGTGAAGCACAAGTTAGCAATTTTCTAAAATTCATAAACAAGCAACTTACTTGTAGGTGAAGAAACAAAGGCATCATTTTCTCTTAAATCAAAATTTTCTTCAATTTTGATTTCCATTGGTGAATGCTTTTCTTCTTTCAAGGTCATGATGGGTGACATGTTCATTTCAGTCTTGCATTCACTATCCATTCCAAAATGTTCTTCCACTGTCTGAATTGTAGACAGATACTCTTGTAGGAAATCATCAAACTCTTCTTCTTTTATGTCCTTCTTCACTGAAGTGGGCTGCTGTGTTGGTTCAGTAAATCCAGACATTCCAGACATCGGTTTTGGAATGAAAAACTTGGTCAAACTATCCTTGGTTAATTACTGTACACTTCCAGAGCATCACAGTGCCAGCATTTAAAGGTAAGTTAAGTAATCTGACTCCACGCTATGGGGTTAATATAATGCTTCTTCTGCCTGACCTATTATCTTCCTGGATTCAAACCTAGCCAATCAGGTGCAGGAGCTTTTGAAATGCAAATTAAAATGACAAAGGGTTATGGGCAGCAATCACACATCTTTGAGAACCATTTACACATCTGATAGTCCTCAGGTGGGCATGGTCATAGCTCCGCTTGCAGAAACTCCACAAAGGAGAGTAGTAGGGGGCTGGGGGTGTGAACTGAAATGTGATGGGTAAGGAGAGTGAAGATGGGGATGGGAGGGTATAATGAATCAAGCTTTAATTTTGTCTAAGCTTGTTTATACTGTATGCAACTGTGAGTATTTTATAAGCATGTGTGTGTCTATCATACTGTAATAAGGATAGAGAGGAGGTTTAATATCAGACCTACATACCAGAGTGAAGCTACCCATAAAAAATATGGAAATAAATATAATTCATGAGACTTAAAAAGTACGTTTTGTGAGACCAGACATTTACCCCAGTTAATTCTGAGTACTTAACTTTTCATCTGTTTTTGCCTTACTGTTGATGGCAGGGGTGCATCCAGCTCATCTACAATTCTATGGTTTTGACCTCATGTGATAATGTATCTTGCTTTAAAAATACCACAAGAGTGCAACTGACATTAATAATATTAGCTTCACACTTGGCAGTACTCCAACTAAAAAAAACTTTGACGAAATGCAAATGTTTTACCAAGCAACACATCCTCAACATGAATCTATCAGCAGTGCTCTGTCTGATCTGGCCATTGGCCATCAGGGTCTTAGTGTCTGCCTCCAGTGCTCCCCTGCTTTGCATTTTCAGCCATGGTGGCATCATGCTACATCCTCTTTGCACACTTATGTCTCACATACTTTTGTTCAAACTTAGATTTTTTTGTGGATGTAATGCTTCATCCTGAGCTAATGGTATGTTTATACTGAAATCCTTACTGTTAAATTAAAGATATGCTATTAAAGATATGCTGTTTAATCAGAATTTGAGACTCTGATTTTGAGATTTGTCAGGCAATGGTTTCACAAGTAATTCCATCAACTTCTCTGATTAGAAGGAAGAAATCCTTTGTCTGAGAGTAGAAGGTGTTAATCTCCAGGCCAAATAACAGTGACTTTAGAGACACATGGTCACAACAACATTTAGAAGACTGCTAAAGATTTTCTCCAAAAATAATCCTCTGATGAACCTTTAGCAATAAAAAGTAAATAGGCATGACTAATATTTCTAAATGATGAGCATTAGGGGATAAGATTTTAGGCTGCAGGAAATCTCTCGTCACTTGCACTCCACTGATTGGGGCACTTTTCCTGTTTGTTTCTTTCAATTCTTCTTCATATGACGCTTTGGATTATAAGCCATTCCACACTGATTACCCTAACAGGCTTTTTCTCCTGTGTGTATGCCCTGATGAACTTTGGGCTGTGATTTCACACAGACGGCATCTCTGCATCTTGAGCATTTGTAAGGTTTGTCTACGGTGTGTATTTCATGATGTGTCTGGACAATTTAGCAAAACATAAAACTCTTCGTCAATTTAATTCTGGTCAATCAGTCTTCTTTGTGCAAAGTAGATTTTTTTGTGAAAAAAAGGAGTGATTTTTCTTCCATTTCATTTTTATAAACCCAGAGATAATACCTTCTGATCTGGAGAAGTAGTTTTCCCTGAGGTTGTTGTAATTTTTACATTCTGTCAGGAAAAGAAACTCATCCTTCACTACCTGATTACAACATTGTGTGCATAGTCTGTTTTCTCGAGGTAGCCATGTTTGTCTCTGTACCCTTTTGATAATGACAGTAACAGCACAGTAACAGCATTTAAAGGGTGAGTTTAGTGATCTGACTCCACGCTATGGGGTTAATATAATGCTTCTTCTGCCTGACCTATTATCTTCCTGGATTCAAACCTAGCCAATCAGGTCCAGGAGCTTTTGAAATGCAAAACTAGAATGACAAAGGGTTATGGGCAGCAATCACACATCGTTGAGAACCATTTACACATCTGATAGTCCTCAGGTGGTCATGGTCCTAGCTCCGCTTGCAGAAACTCCATAAAGGAGTGTGGTAGGGGGCTGGGGGTGTGATCTGAAATGTGATGGGGGAGGAGAGTGGATGGTACTAAAACTAGTTGCCTATAAAAATATACCTCAAAAAGTGTCAAATTGTTTCATAATGTTACTTTAACTGTAATTCTGGCTCTAAGATTCACAAGGGCATAAACTAAACTTGAATCATAAGACATTGGTTGTGATTTTCACACCTCTGGGGGAGAGACATGGTCACATTTATTAATCAGATGAATTCATATTAGTTATAATCTGCCTAATCAAAACTCTTCATCAATTAAATTCTGATCTATCAGTCTTCTTCATGTAAAGTATTTTTTTAAGTGTGATTTATAGTGTTTCTAATAAAAATAATAATGGACAAATAAATTAAGTAAAAAAATTGTCAAGGGAACAACAGAAAACAATAAACTAACTAACTTTCAGCAAATAAATGTATGTAACGTCCCAAATTGAAAAAAAACAAAAACAATAAATGCCAATGTTTTATTCATTATTAACGGTTTTGTGGTATTATCTCTCAATATATGGCAAGAAAGAAGATACTAGTAGATATGGTGATATATTCAACTATTTCCCCTAGGACACATCATGTACTCCAGCCTGGTATACCTACAAAACCTATATAAGGTATATCTTGGATGGCTAATGGGAAAGACACAGGTGTTTATATGTCATTCATATGGCCATATGATAACATTTATTTCAGGATGGTACCAGAACTAGTTGTCTATAAAAACCATACCTCAAAGTGTAAAAGTGTTGCATAATGTTACTTTTGTCACGAGTTACCTGAGCTAGACCACCAGCGGCTCTATTTCTAGCCAAAGGCTGATAGTCTCCTTGAGAACCCCAAGAGGCAGAGTCAAGACAACGGTGAAAGGGGAGTCCAAAGTCTTTACTTGACAACTTCAATAACTCTTACAGACACAGTAACAATCAGACATAAGTCCAAGTCTCAGCAAGAAGCAATGCCAACAGAGGGTTTAAATACTAGAACTGAAAAGGGTAAACGAGTAAACACAGGTGATGAACATTAACACAAAATGCAATCAATGCAATCAAAAGGTCATGTGCTCCAGGTGAGTCCCTCTGGCAGGAAAGACCAAATATGGGCATCCTTAGGTTACTTCCGTCTGGTCTCCCTGGATAGCCTTGTGACAGGACCCCCCCCTCTGCGGCCGACTCCCGGAGGCCCGGGGCGATCTGGATGACCTTGGTGGAACTTGCGAACGAGGCCTCGATCCAAGACATGTCGTGCGGGGACCCAGCTCCTCTCCTCTGGGCCATAACCTTCCCAGTCGACGAGGTATTGTAATCCCCGTCCAACACGTCTGGAGTCCAACAGCCGCTTGATGGAATACGCCAGACCTCCACCTATGAGACGGGGTGGGGGAGGTGGGGACACAGGGGGGAACAGAGGAGAGGTAAGAACTGGCTTCAATAGGGATACATGAAACACTGGATTCACCTTCATGGACCTTGGGAGTTCCAGCTGGTAAGTGACTGGGTTCAACCTCCGAACGATGCGGAACGGTCCAACATAACGTGGAGCAAGCTTCTGAGAATCAATTTTCAATGGGAGATCTCTTGCGGACAACCAGACTCGTTGACTAGGTCTGAACCGTGGAACCGGTCTCCTGTGTCGGTTGGCCTGTCTCTGGTGGCGAGATGTTGACTGGCATAAGGCGATGCGAGCCCGTCTCCAGGCTCTTCGACAGCGGGACACAAATACCTCAGCAGAGGGGACCGCCACAGAGACCTGTTGACTGGGGAACAGAGGAGGTTTAAAGCCAAATTGACATTCAAAAGGAGACATACCGGTTGATGACCGCTGAAGGGTGTTGTATGACAGTTCAGCCCACATAAAAAATTGGTTCCATTTCGCTGGATAGGAGGAAACAAAACAACGCAGATACTTTTCAAGGTCTTGGTTCACACGCTCAGTTTGGCCATTTGACTGTGGGTGAAACCCCGAAGAAAGGCTGACTGAGGCATCAAAGAGAGACCAAAAGGCCTTCCAAAATCTAGATGCAAACTGTGGCCCGCGGTCCGAGACGATGTCTGAAGGCAATCCATGAATTCTCACCACATGCTGAAGGATAAGATCGGCAGTCTCACATGCAGATGGCAGCTTGGGGAGTCCTATGAAGTGAGCTGCCTTTGAGAACCGGTCTACCACGACAAGGATTACCTTATTTCCCATGGAGTTTGGCAGGCCAGTCACAAAATCCATGGAGACATGTGACCATGGTCTCTTGGGGATGGGCAGCGGCAGTAGAAGACCTGCAGGCCGTTGGTTACTGGATTTGTGCTGTGCGCAGACTGGACATGCTTTCACAAAGGATTTGCCATCCCCTCTCATCTTAGGCCACCAGAACCCTTGCCGAATGAATTCAAAGGTGCGCTGCACGCCTGCATGGCCCGTCAAACGTGTGGAATGGCCCCATTGCAAAACTCTTGCCCTGGCTGAGCTAGGTACAAAGAGACAGCCCTCTGGGGCCTCAGGTGGGCAAGCCTCGGACTCGAGGGCCTGTCGGACCGTGTCTTCAATGGCAAACTGTACTGGCGCCACGATGCAGGAGGCGGGAAGAATGGGCTCAGGGGTTCGATCCCTCTCAGAGAGGTCAAACTGGCGGGAGAGGGCATCTGCCTTTGTGTTCTTCGACCCCGGTCTGTAAGAGAGCACAAAGTTAAAACGGCTAAAGAAGAGTGCCCACCTTGCTTGCCGTGGATTCAGACGTCTGGCCTCTCTAATATAGGACAGGTTCTTATGGTCTGTCCAGACCTGGAAGGGATGTTCCGCTCCCTCCAACCAGTGGCGCCATTCCTCAAGCGCTAACTTGACAGCCAATAGCTCCCGGTCTCCCACTGCGTAATTCTTCTCTGGTGAGGTCAAGCGCCGTGAGAAAAAGGCACATGGGTGCAGCCTTCCATCTTCAACCAACCTCTGTGAAAGAATTGCACCCACTCCGACATCAGAGGCATCCACTTCGACCACAAAAGGCTGGGCAGGGTCAGGATGGCAGAGAATTGGAGCAGACACAAAGCGTTTCTTTAAGGTGTCAAATGCAGTCTGTGCCTCTGGTGTCCACTTGATCCTAGCTGGGGACCCCTTGGTGAGTGCAGTGATTGGGGACGCCACCGAACTGAAGTTCCTAATAAAGCGGCGATAAAAATTGGCAAAGCCCAAAAAACGCTGCACCTGCTTCAGGGTAGCTGGTTGGGGCCAGTCCAGAATGGCACGCACCTTGGTGGGGTCCATGTCGATGCCCTGCTGAGATATGACGAAGCCCAGAAAGGAGGCCTGACTGACATGGAACTCACACTTCTCCCATTTCACGAACAGGCGGTTCTCATACAGTCTCTTCAGGACCTCTCGAACGTGTTGGACATGGAGGCTCTGGGAATGAGAAAAAATTAAAATATCGTCCAAATAGACAAACACAAATCGGTCTAACATGTCCCGCAAAACATCGTTAATAAACTCTTGAAATACAGCTGGGCTGTTTGCTAAGCCAAACGGCATCACCAGATATTCATATAGGCCACTAGGGGTGATGAATGCGGTCTTCCATTCATCCCCTTCCCTCACGCGCACCAGGTTGTAGGCGCTACGCAGGTCCAGCTTGGTAAAGATGGTGGCGTGGCGCAGCTGTTCAAAGGCGGACAACATTAGGGGGAGTGGATACCGATTCTTGATGGTAATACTATTAAGGCCTCTGTAATCGATGCATGGACGTAGTCCACCATCCTTCTTCCCTACAAAAAAGAAGCTTGCCCCTGCAGGAGACCTAGAGGGTCTGATGAAGCCGGTCTTGAGGGCCTCCCTGATGTACTCCTCCATGGCAAGTTTCTCAGGGGGAGAGAGGGAATATAGTCTGCCCCTTGGTGGCATAGTGCCTGGAAGCAGATCGATGGCACAGTCGTAGGGACGATGTGGTGGCAGCACTGAAGCTTTGGCCTTGCTGAAGACCATAGCTAGATCTCTATAAGGCCCTGGTAATCCTGGTATCTCCACACAAGGTTTGGGGTCTGCACTACTCTGGGGCTGATGGGACAGGGGTAATTCCTCTATCTGAGCACGACACAACTTCTGAACTCTGACACAAGAGGAGACACAGTTAGGACCCCAGCGGGTTAATGAGCCTGTGGCCCAAGAGAACTGAGGTTCGTGTTTACATAGCCAGGGATAGCCCAGAATCATAGGATCAATTGGTGAGTCAAGTAACTGAAATTGGATAGTCTCACCGTGGTCGTCAATGAGTAGCTGAACCGGTTTAGTACGGTAGGTCAGTTCCCCTGTACCAATAGGTCTTCCATCAATCGCCTGCACCTTACGTGGCGAAGGGTTCAACTCGATGGGTAGTTGCAACTTCAAGGCCCATGACAAATCTAAAAAGTTCTCTGCAGCTCCAGAATCAACAAGGGCATTAACAGGAGCTTGCATGGTCTGAAAATCCCCCCAACTAAGCCTTACAGGCAAACGCAAACCAGACACTGACCTGGACGAGAGTACGGCTCCGCTCCTCAGGGTCTCCCGGCTCCCTGAAGAGCTCTGTCTTTTCCCTGCAGTCCTGGACATTGGGGACGAAGGTGGTCAGCGGCTCCACAATAGAGACATCTTCCTTCTCGCCAACGTCTCTCACGTTCCTGCTGGGACAGACGAGTTCTGCCCAGTTGCATTGGCTCTTCCATGGTCAATGGAGTCTCCGGAGGCGTCTGAGAAACTGGGAGTGAGAGGACTGATGGACGCAGGCCATAGGACGACAGGCTCCTGCCACCTCGCTCCCTTTGGCGCTCCAGGCGGCGGTTGTCGATGCAGATCGCCAGAGTGATGAGAGCCTCCAAGCCATGGCCCCAGTCTCGAGTGGACAGCTCATCCTTGATTATTTCTGCTAGCCCATGGTAAAAGGTTGAGATCAAGGCCTCCTCCTCCCATCCAGTCTCTTCAGCCAGGGTTCTGAATTGAATGGCATAATCCACCACCGTCTGTGATCCCTGACGTAGGTCGAGGAGTCGTCTGGCGGCCTCACGCCCACTTACAGGATGGTCGAAGACTTGACGGAGATTGTGGGTGAACAGATCCAGACTCTGACAGATCGCGGAGTCCTTCTCAACTAGGGCTGTGGCCCACTCTAGGGCCCGGTCAGAAAGCAAGGTGATAATATAGGCGATCCTGGCGGCTTCATTGGCAAAAGAATAGGGCTGGATCTGGAAAATCAGAGAGCACTGGGTTAAAAATGGCTTGCACCCACCAGGACGACCATCATAGCGTTGAGGAGCAGGGATCTTGGGTTCAGGGCCTGGAGTCTGGGGGTCTCTTTGGAAGGCAGACCGAGTAACCGCCATTGGAGCCGGTGTGGGTCCTCGCCAACGATTTTCCAGACGTTGCACAGAGTCCAGGAGCTTCCCAACTGAGTCGGTGAGGTGTTGAAGCTGGTCCTGGTGCGCTCCCAACATCGCCCCTTGGGTTGTCAGGGCACCTTGGATCTGCTCCGTCTCTGAAACGGGTAGTGGTGACTCTGCGGAGTTCATGTTGTCTGGCTGAGACTTGCTGTCACGAGTTACCTGAGCTAGACCACCAGCGGCTCTATTTCTAGCCAAAGGCTGATAGTCTCCTTGAGAACCCCAAGAGGCAGAGTCAAGACAACGGTGAAAGGGGAGTCCAAAGTCTTTACTTGACAACTTCAATAACTCTTACAGACACAGTAACAATCAGACATAAGTCCAAGTCTCAGCAAGAAGCAATGCCAACAGAGGGTTTAAATACTAGAACTGAAAAGGGTAAACGAGTAAACACAGGTGATGAACATTAACACAAAATGCAATCAATGCAATCAAAAGGTCATGTGCTCCAGGTGAGTCCCTCTGGCAGGAAAGACCAAATATGGGCATCCTTAGGTTACTTCCGTCTGGTCTCCCTGGATAGCCTTGTGACAACTTTAACTGTAATTCTAACCCTTAGATCCATAAGGGTATATACTAAACTTGAATCACAAGACATTGGTTCTGATTTTCATTCCAATAGACCTCTGGGGGGGAGACGTGGTCACATTTATTCCTCAAACCCTGGCACTAGTGTAACCTTTATTAACCCTCTAGATCCCATAGCGGCCGTGGACGGCCTTCTTGTAGAATCCCATAGCGGCCGTCGACGGCCGTAACTTTTAAAGACACGGTGTTAATACTACAACATTAATATATGAAAAAATACACCGCTAATGGATAGATTAACTTCTTACTTTTATTTTGAAACCGGAAACGTGATATGCTGTCATTGGCTTTTTTAAAGTATTTGCTAATTTAACCTCGCTACTGACAGATCGCCTAAGATTACAGTGTCTGTTGGAGTAAAGGCTAGAAATCAGAGACGTCTACATCTGTTCTCACTGGATGATACCGTATTTTTGTGCACCAATGACGACGACTAATCACGTTTGTATGACAGTAACGATCCTGTTTGAGAAGTCAGAAATAAAAAACCGTATTCAAATAGAAATATAAGTATCCTCCTGTTTATTTCTGACTAGCTAACTCGCCAGTAACGTCTTCGTATGGCAGTAACTGAGAAGTGTTGGTTTACAAATAGCACCAGCCTCATCGTATACATAGACAAAAGTCATAGCTAGATCAGTGATGTTTGAATAGATTGTAAAGCCATGACACTTTTATTAGCAGAGATATGTAACATTTAATAATTGGTCTTTGAGGGACGTTCAGTAAAGCTAATTTTCACGTTACCTCACTTGTGGAAATGGCGGCCAATTCGTGACTTTAGCAACCTACGAAGGAAGCACCCGCGTCTGTGGGTGAGAGCTATTATTTGCACAAATAAACAACGTGGGCAATCGGCTGTGTTTTCTGGTTTTCAGAAGAAATGTCTTACAATTTGTATCGTCATCTCAATTTCCATGACCAGTTTGCCAGCTTACTTGCTAGCTATCTACATTGACTGAGGTAACGTTAGTCTGAGGAGTTCGTCTGGAGTTGGTTGATAGCCAGCTATTGACTCAGCCTCATCACTTACTAAACTGATCAGTTTAAGATAAATAACATGTATAGTAAAAAAAAAACTTCATCTCTACTAGTATTTCAAATCCCTCATTTGTTTTGAGCTGTAAGCTTATGGTAACAACAGTAGCTACAATCAATAGCAAGGTCATCATTGAATATTGAAAACCTCATATTGAAATGGTATTCAGCAGATTATTCGACAGCCAACTAGTAATATGTTATGATGTTAAATTTTAAGCTTGTACAGCTTTTATGCTGTGGAAAAGCTAATCACAATGAAATCAGGACCAAGGTATAGGACATCACTACTACAAAAATCTATAGTAGATGTGATATAGCTTGTCTGTATGTAGTACACACTGGGAAATTGAGCTGATGTTGTGGCATGAAACAATTGACATAAAAATGGATGAAACAATAATGACTTCCACTGTGATGGCTTACAATAATAGGATAGTTTTTTCTTTTTCTTTTATGTGTCAGGATGTCAGTTGTTCCACCTCATCTGAGGGTAGAGAAGTGAGTGAGGGTGCTGTGGCAGCAAAGAGAAGTGAGGACATGGGGGGAGAGGAACAGCGAGAGGCCTGATGAGCATAAGGAAGCTTCAGTAGGACATAGTAGGTTTCTCACTGACGGAATTGAAGATGGAAAGTTGTCAGCTTACAAGTGGTGGTGTTTGTATAGGTAGTCTGACATTACAGTCTGTAGTCTATAGTCTGACATTAGATCTATTACTACCCTCACATAGTGTACTGGTATGCTCGATGGGTTAAGTGTTCTGGGAATGTGTACATGGTATTTGAGACGAGTGAAAATGATTGGAAAAAACTGTAAAAACCAACTTTTCCGTTGGTTTGTACATACAAGTTTTGTGTGGCAAGAATGCCAGGTGTGATAAGTGGTACAGTGGTTAGTGTTGTTGGCTAACAAGTAGGCTATCTGACCTGGGTTCAATTCCTGGCCAATGAAAGATGATAGTGTAAATCACTTTGGATAGACATGTTTGTTTTAGTTCCCTTTTTGGGTCACTTTGTCACTTTCATATGCAGCAGTAATAGTGGGAAAATGTCTTCATTGACACCTACAGTACATCTATATTTTACATGTATGTACATTTCAACGCAAATGCTGCACAGCGGTAGTGCTACCAGCAAGGCTGCAAAACAAACAAAACAAAGATGTAAACTAAATTCCAATCAAGATGTAAACTATATACATTTATGTAGGCTAAAAACTAAATCTGTCTTATGTCAAGTGTATAATTTAATTTGTCTGAAAATACAGCATCTTTCCATCTACAGTGATCTAAATTGTGTCAGGTTAAAAAACTAAAGTTAACTGTTTTGAACAGAGTATCTAAATATCTTGAAAAAAAAAATGCTGTAGTTGCAAAGCATTTTGCTGGTGGTGAACATTGACTGCATTTTGGATCTAAGCAATGGAAAAGTATCCCATTTAGTTGGTCTACTGCTGGATGTGTTAAGTGTTTTGAGAAAGAGTACATGGTATTGAACCAAGTGTGAAAATGATTGGAAAAAACTGTAATGGTCTCACTTTCGGAAGCTTGTTACCAGAGTCTGCTATCCCTGGGTTTGAACAGGGTAGGTATCTGAATAACTCCTCTTACTTATTTCATGGCATTGGTGTCTGCCACATAGGACACTTGTAAGGCTGGATCAGATGAACAGTAGTCAAGAAAAGAGGGTATATGATGGATACCCAGGTGGATGTTTATCCTCACAAACACCTTCACCTCCTCCACAAATGTTTTGCACCAGGATGCTTTTGAAGAGGCATAGAGTAAGGTGTTTTCCACCAAATTAGCAAAAATGTTGGTAATCTGTATGGTTAAGTAGTGTTAATATTTTAATATTTATTTTAATATTTATTCATTTATTTACAAAATATATAACAAATACTAATAAAAACCATTAAGAATATATTAAATATAATAACTACATCTGCTGTACGGTTCAAAACTTATGAATTTGAACTTTAGGGTGTGTGTAATGATTTGTATTTTAATATTTGTAGAAGTCACTAATACATATTTGATATCATATTAACAAAGAATTTATGCCCTTTCAAACAAAACAAACTTGTAATTGTAATTTTTCTTTTGTTTTATAACTGTAACTGTTTGTTTACAGAATAACAAAAAATGAAGGAATTCTCTGTTTTTCGTGGGATTTTGCTGCAGTGTTCTAGAATTCCGTTGGGGTATAGAGGGTTAAGGGCCCAAACCCGGTACACACGTTGTCACCTTTTATTAGGGAGCATCACTTCCAAATCCTTTCTCCCTCTCTCTGTGTGTCTGTGTGCCATATGGTGTCTGGTTCAACATAACTCAATATATGAGAACTTTGAGCAAACCTCTTCCCACATGCAGAGCATTCATGAGGGACCCTAGTAGACCTTTTCACCTGTGTGTATGCTCTAATTTACCTTAAACTCTACACCAATTACATTCTGATCTAAGTCATCTTCATGTACAGTAAGGTGTTTTTGTGTGTATAATAGTATTTCTAATAATAATAAAGATAATGGACCAATAAATGAGGCAAACAATCGTCTTTAAATGAGATTAACTGACATACCTTTCAGTAAAACATATATGTGATGTACCAACTGAAAAAAAAAAATAATGTTAACGTTTTATTGTTTTTATTACAGTTGTGTGGTATTATATCTCAATATGTGGAAAGAGAGTAGATACCAGGTAGATTAGGTGTTTGTATTCACCTATTTTCCCTAGGAGTGATTTTTGTTCTCTCTTCATTGTTATAAGCCCAGGGCAAACACCTTCTGTTCTTGAGAAGTAGGTTTTCCTGAAGTTGTTGCACTTTTTACATTCTGTCAGGAAAAGAAACTCATCCTTCACTACCCGATTACTACAGCGAGTGCAGAGTCTGTTTTCTCGAGGTAGCCATGTTTGTCTGTGTACCCTTTTGACAATGACAATGCATTTCTGTGCACCCCCACCAAACCGTTGCCAACATAACAGCCGTTACATGATAATGTTTATGGCCTCATATCTATAAAGCTGAACCATACATTACTTTTGCTTGTACATGCGCTAGTAGATGCTTGTAGATTGTAGTTTGTAAACAAGCACACACAGCTCTACTCAATATCTACCCCATGCTACACACATGAATTAATAATATTGAATCATGTACATTACATGTTTTTTTTTAATTCATTTAATCAAACATATTAAAATAAATTATACTTCATCAAGTATTAGCAGGGCATCACATCAGAACCGTGGACCTCTGGCGTCTCTTGAGATGATGCATTTGGCTAAAAGTATGTCTACACTGAGTACACTGCTATAGCTTTTCCCCAGCATGGATCCTCTGGTGTGTCTTGAGAGAACCTATTTGGCTAAAGGCCTTACCACACTGAGTACACTGATACGGCTTTTCACCAGTATGGATCCTCTGGTGTCTCTTGAGAGGACCTTTATGGCTAAAGGCCTTTCCACACTCGGAACACTGATACGGCTTTTCCCCAGTATGGATCCTCTGGTGTTTCTTGAGAGAACCTATTTGTCTAAAGGCCTTTCCACACTGAGAACAATGATATGGCTTTTCCCCCGTATGAATCATCTGGTGTGTCTTGAGACTACTCATGAGGCTAAAGGCCTTTCCACACTCAAAACACTGATACGGCTTTTCTCCAGAGTGTGTTATCTGATGGTAGGTGAGATTTGAATTTGTCTTGAAACTCTTCCCACAAGTAGTGCACTGATATGGCTTTTCCCCAGTATGGATCCTCTGGTGTGACTTGAGACTACTTATGTGGCTAAAGTTCTTTCCACACTGAGAACACTTATACGGCTTTTCCCCAGAATGGAGCCTCTGGTGTGACTTGAGACTACTTATGTGGTTAAAGGCCTTCCCACACTGAGTGCACTGATACGGCTTTTCCCCAGTGTGGATCCTCTGGTGTACCTTGAGAGTAGACATGTCTCTAAAGGCCTTTCCACACTCTGAACAGTGATGTTGCTTTTCTCCAGAGTGTGTGATCTGATGGGAGGTGAGATGTGAAGTTGACTTGAAACTCTTCCCACAAGTAGTGCACAGATATGGCTTTTCCCCAGTATGGATCCTTAGGTGTACCTTGAGAGCAGACATGTATTTAAAGACCTTCCCACACTGAGAACACTCATGTGGCTTTGTTTCAGTAGGTGTCATCATATGCCCGATCAGGTTTGAGCAATTGGGACTTCTGTCTTTGCTTCTTTTTTCCTCAGAGTTCCAACTCTTGTTAGATTGGATCCTTTGCATGTCTCCTGTAATATTTCAAGAAGAAAAAACAATATATTCTCTCTTCTTCTCTTTCTGGTATGCAATTTCTTCAATACTGGCACGTATATTATGATATATTGTTTATTTGTTAGAAATGTACATCACTTGGAAGTGACTTAGGATAAAAGTGTCTACCAAGGGCCTGAATGTAAATGTAAACAGAGATACACAGACTTGAATTACAGAGCTTTAGAAAATTATTTCAGACACTTTCTCTCCTTTGAATGCAGAAGACTACAGGTAGTATCCAATAAGTAAGGCATTCACTTGGATCCTCTTGTGTTCCTTGAGAGAAGACATGTGTCTAAAGGCCTTTCCACACTCTGAACAGTGATATGGCTTTTCTCCAGAGTGTGTGATCTGATGGGAGATGAGAAGTGAATTTGTCTTGAAACTCTTCCCACAAGTAGAGCACAGATATGGCTTTTCACCAGTATGGACCGTCTGGTGTACCTTGAGAGCAGACATGTATCTAAAGACCTTCCCACACTGAGAACACTCATGTTACTTTTTTCCAGTATGTGTCATCCTATTCCCGGTTAGGTGTGAGCTTCTGTCTTTGTTTCCTTTTTCCTCAGAGTTCCAACTCTTGAAAGATTGGATCCTTTGAACGTCTCCTGTAATATTTTAAGATAAAAAAATGAAACAATATATTCTTACAATTTTCACAATATTGGCACATATATTTAATGTGTTTTGATATATTGCATTTTTTGATAGAAATGTATATCACTTGGAAGTGACTTAAGACAAACAGTGACTACCAAGAGCCTAAATGTAAACAGATACACACACATGAATTGCATAGCTTCAGGAAAACATATTTCAGACACTTTCTCTCCTTTTAATGCAGCAGACTACAGGTAGTATCCCATAAGTTAGATATTCAAAGTTCTGTGTTTAGCCATTTTCTAAAATACATGTATTGTGTTTATATACATAACACATAACAATTAACAAGCAACTTACTTGTAGGTGAGGAAACAAAGTCATCTTTTTCTGTTAGATCAAATTCTTCTTCAGCTTTGATTTCCATTGGTGAATATTTTTCTTCTTTCAAGGTCATGATGGGTGACATGTTCATTTCAGTCTTGCATTCACTATCCATTCCAGACTTTTCTTCTACTGTCTGAATTCTAGACAGATACTCTTGTAGGAAATCATCAAACTCTTCTTCTTTTATCTCCTTCTTCAATGAAGTGGGCTGTTGTGTTGGTTCAGTTAATCCAGACATTTCAGAATTTAGTTCTGTTTTGAAAAATAAATCTTCGGTGAATTACACATACAGTACACTTCCAGAGCATCACAGTGCCATCATTTAAAAGGTGAGTTTAGTAATCTGACTACATGCTGTGGGGTTAATATAATGCTTCTTCTGCCTGACCTATTATATTCCTGGATTCAAACCTAGCCAATCAGGTGCAGGAGCTTTTGAAATGCAAACTAGCATGACAAAGGGTTATGGGGAGGAATTACACGTCTATGAGGACCGTTTACACTTCTGATGGTCCTCAGGTGGGTATGGCCATAGCTCAGCATTCAGAAACTCCACAAAGGAGTGTAGTAGGGGGCTGGGGGTGTGAACTGAAATGTGATGGGGAGGGAGAGTGAAGATGGGGATGGGTAAACTGAAGGAAGATTCCATTTTGTCTAAGCTTGTTTATTCTGTATGAAGTATTTTTGTAAGCATGTGTGTGTCTATCATACTGTAATAAGGATAGAGAGGAGGTTTCATATCAGACCTACATACCAGTGTGAAGCTCCCCTTAAAAAAAATAATGGAAATAAATATAATTCATGGGACTTAAAAAACTACTTTTGTTGAGTACAATAGACATTTACACCCGAATACCAGACATTTAACCCAGTTAATTCTGAGTACTTTACTATTTATATGGCTTAAGCATACCATAGATGGCAGTGGTGCATCCAGCTCAACTACAATTCAAGGGGTTTGACCTCATATGATAATGTATCTTACTTTAAAAATACCGCAAAAGTACATGCACCTGACATTAATAATAATAGCTTAATTCTTGGCAGTACTCAAAATATCAATGATGAAATGCAAAGGTTTTACAAAGCAGCTCATTCTCAGCATGAAGCTGTCAGCAGTGCTATGTCTGATCAGGGTCTTAACAGTGCCTGCCTCTAGTGCTCCCCTGTAGTGCATTGTCAGCCATGGTGGTTTGGGGGGGGATGTAACGAGTCATCCTTAGCTAGTGATATGTTTATACTGAAATCCTTACTGTTAAATTAAAGATATGCTGTTTAATCAGAATTTGAGACCTTGATTTTGAGATGTCAGGCAAGGCAAGTCGATCCATCAACTTCTCTGACTTTAAGGAAGAGAGTCTCAGTTTAAGTTTCCTTTGTCTGACAGTAGAAAGTGTTAATCTGCAGGCCCACCTGGCATGGGTCACACTAAATAACACTGTCTTTAGAGACACATGGTCCTAAAAACATTCAGTTATTCTCCGCCTTTACATGATGATCTGTTTATGGCCTCATATCTATAAAGCTGAACCATACATTACTTTTGCTTGTACATGCGCTAGTAGATGCTTGTAGATTGTAGTTTGTATACAGCACACACAGCCCTAATCAATCTCTACCCCAACACATGCTAAACACGTGAATGAATAATATTGAATCATGAACATTACATGCTTTTTAAAATTCATTTAATCAAACATATAAAAATAAATTGTACTTTATCAAGTATTATCAGGGCATCATATCAGAACCGTGGATTATCTGGTGTCTCTTGAGATGATGCATTTGGCTAAAAGTATGTCCACACTGAGAACACGGATACGGCTTTTCCCCAGTATGGATCCTCTGGTGGGACTTGAGATGACTTATTCGGCTAAAGGCCTTTCCACAATGAGAACAGTGATACGGCTTTTCCCCAGTATGGATCATCTGGTGTCTCTTTAAGCTATCAATTTTACTGAAGGCCTCCCCACACTGAGAACACTTACAGGGCTTTTCCCCAGTATGAATCCTCTGGTGTTCCTTGAGAGCACACATGTCTCTAAAGGCCTTTCCACACTCTGAACAGTGATGTTGCTTTTCTCCAGAGTGTGTAATCTGCAACGTGATCTCCAAAACCTGTTAGTTACATATCGTACGAAATATCACCACATACAACTTCGTACAAATTCCTACAAATGGCTGTGATATGGCATTATTAACTACGCCCAAAATACAACGTCAGTCAACAACTTCGTACAAATTCCTACAAATGGCTGTGATATGGCATTATTAACCACGCCCAAAATACAACGTCAGTCAATGACTTGAAACGTGAGTCAACTTCTATCTCCGCCATGTTGGATTGAGAGTTACTCATTCACTTCCATTGTACCAAAATGTGTCTGATAACTTTTGTTCTGCTTCATGAAATACCATTTTCCTGTTATATTCTTCTAATGTGATATTGATTTCTCGGTAAAAATGCAGTCATAACGTGTTTATTTTGCATTGTAAAACTTAGATCGTATGTCTAAGATCACCTATCGCTTTGAATGGGGTGACGTCAGTCGCCGACCCCAGGGGTTCTCATTCATTTGATTTTACCAAAATGTGTGTAATAACTTGTGTTCTGTTTCATGAAACATATTCTTATAATGTAACATTGATTTCTCGTAAAAAAAAAAAATGCAGTCATAACGCGTTTATTGTACACCGTTAGACATAGAAAGTATTGCTCAGATCACCAATCGCTTTGAATGGGGTGACGTCATCAGTCGCCGCTTGCACCGAAACTTGGGGACAGTGTGATGTTCGTATTTGTACATAAAGTTGTTTGTTCCTTGCATTTTTTATTTGTTTTGCTTAGATTTAAAATATATGTACATCTATATTGAGAAATGGACACTGCACAATGTAAAAATCTCATTACCGAACTGAAAGTGACCTCTGAGCGGATTTGCGAGGTGGTTGGTTTTCTGGACCTGTCAATCTGACTAAAAACATCTCCGTCACTACCCCATGCGCTACATAACGCCCTCCAAGCAATACACAACATACATTACAGCTAATATATATTCTATATTCTATAATATTCTAATGGTATATTCTAATGGTGGAATATTCTAATGGTAGCCAATTTAGGCTAAAGTTAGAAAACGTATCAGGTTAATTTAGACTTGTTTTAAGAGGTAGTGTAGGGTAGATGTGCGGTGTCCAGTTGTTTAGGGTTTGGGCTAGAGAGTTCAACCAATCATGTGTTCCCAGTGGTCTGTGCTCTGGCATGGGCTTCGCCTCCCACTGATAATCAATAGCCTATCATAATCCCCCTTGACCTGTCCCGTTACCTCTAACGATCGTGCACCGACAGAGGTGAGTGAGAAGAGAGTTGGAGAACAGACAGTTTGCAGTCCGGAACTTAAAAACAGAGTGAGTACTGGTTTACTTTTTGTTTGTAAATTCGGTTAAGTGCCTCTAGTAACTGCTATTCAATCGAATGTTGTAATCATCCACATCTGTCCGCTATCTAACCCTTTTTGTGTATCATCATACTCGTTAGTCGCTAGTTATATAAAAATAGTTACGTCAGTAATATCTTTTAATATACTTATCACTTGATTAGTGGCGATTAAGCCTAACATTTCTGCTGGGGCAATTTTGAACGAGGTCATGTATTCCTCACAGAACTAGAGCTAGCTGATTATAATAGTATTATATAAGCAATTTGCCTATATTATTAGATAGACACGTGGTTCAAATAACTTGCATGCTTTATCAAGCTTGTGGCACACGCATACAACATTCGCTTCGAAAGGAACTATTGAAACAGCAACAAAACATGCTGCTAAATGAACGAAATTTAGCTAAAATTACTTCAGGCTGCAACTAGCAAAACGAATGCTTGTTACTATTCAGCAGACAAGGGGCTAATCTAAAACTGCCCCATCCCCCAATGTAAACTTTGGCCTGTGTCGCTCATGGTCACATGTTGTTTCCATAGATACAGTCTTATGTTAGCAGCGCTGTCCAGAGGGGGAGGGACAGAGTAGAGAACCTCCAAGAAAAACGATCTTGTTTTGTTTGTTGTTTCTTTCACTGAAGCACTGACATTTACTCCTCTGAAGCATCCCTTTGGAGATCAGTAAACTACTTTATCAGTAAAGTATCTATCTATTATTATCTTTCCAAACACAGTTCAAAAAGCGCAATGTCTTCAGAAGAGGAGCGCCTTGAAGGTCCCCCTAAGGAGAGCACATCTTCTCTGGAGGAACAGGTAATGTGCCTTACATAGAGACTTTCTACAACACTGTGAAGTATTACCCTATTAGATTTAAATCTGAGCTTCTTTATCATGTGATATTATTGATTTCCAGCCTAAGAAAAAAAGGGGAAAAAAGCACCACTTGCAGACCGGAACCTTAAGGGGGTAAGTCTTCTTTAATTATTTATGAATATGTTTATTGTCAATAGTAAGTAGTATTTGCTTTTCCATGGAATGTTGTAATTATCCACATATATCTGCTATCTAGCCCATTCCATGTATCGATCAGAATACCAGGTAAGTCCTTCAGTTATATCAGAATAGTTACCGTGAGTAATCTCTTCTCATATTCTTATCACTTAATAATGAAAGGCCAATCATCTATTGATGACCACGTTCTGCAACTGACTGTAGACAACGTGAGAAAGTCGTTTCCATAATAAAAGCGACTTCTTAGTTTTACTTATTTTTTACTTGACTTTTTACGGGAATTCCTACTGCAACACTGAAATTTCCCTTTGGAGATCAGTGAACTACTTTATCAGTAAAGTATCTATCTATCTATCTGTCCAAACACAGTTCTACAACGGCAGTGTCTTCAGAACAGGAGGACCTTAAAGCTGTCCTTGAGGAGAGCACAGCTTTTCTGGAGAAATTTGACCCACCACAGGTAATGTGCCTTACATAGAGATTGTCTACAACAGTTACACCACTGTGAAGTACTGTATTAAATCTGAGCTTCTTTATCGTGTGATATGATTGATTTCCAGCCTAAGAAAAAAAGGGTAAAAAAGCCCCACCAAGAACTGAAATTTACCTGGAGACAGAGGGACAGTAGGGGTAGAATCATACCCCAGACCACCAGGCCATCTACCAGTAAAGGTACAATAATCTTGTTGTGACATAATGAAAATCTATTATTCTACAAATTAACATTGACTCTACATTTAAATGACACTATTATCTTCCATACAGTATAACATGTCTTAAACTGCAGTTGGTTTTATTCAGATTCAGGGATTAGGGAAACTCGGGAGAGAGAGACTGTGGATCCACCATGTATGCCAGAAATAGATCTTGGTGAGTTTGTATGTATGTTGTACGTTGTAATAAGGTCACATATGAAAATTACAATACCAAGCCATAGCCAAGGTTTGGGAAAATGTAGTGTTGAGTTATTTTTTTATATAGCAGTGTCATGTAATGATTCTATCATAGAAAGAATGGTATTGATTACATGTGCACAAGAAGTGTGTATGCTACAAGTAAATTGTATGTCTTTTATTAAATAGCTACAACATTGGAAGATTTGCAAGAGCTACTTCAGGAGCCTGTGTGTGAGCCTATTCAGTCCGACCCTAACCCAAATCAGGACTGGGCAACTAGGCAGAGCATCTCTGCGCAGAAGTGGCAAGATGCAAGGCCACAGCTCTTGAGCAATTTTCTGCTATCAGAGAGTTGTGTGCCTCACAATTGTCAGCAATGCCATCTGAAAGATGCAGTCATACGCTGCAAGGACTGCCTTCCTTGCCCCTACTTTTGTGAGGATTGTGACATAACATGTCACAGCAAGTATGTCTTACACAATAGATCATCAATGATTCTAGGATTCTTCAGTCCTGTACCGCCAACCACTGTGGTTGAACGGCTGGGGGAAGAATATTCCCACCAACACCATAGTAAGTGATACATCTAGTCTCTTTACTTGTCCTGGCTATATTCCATTATCAATTGTGTAAACTTTTAACATTTTCTTCAGTGAAATTCCTACCAGTGGAACTTCCAGCACACATCTGCGAATGTCCATTAGCGCCGTCTTTGGTTAGTGGGAAACCTGTAGTCCTTATCAATACAAATGGTAAGTGTGTATTTGAAATGTTAGCGCTATTTCAAGAGCCATTTTTCATGCAGCTTCATAAGAGATGGTCCACACTTTTAAGTCTGTATGCTACAAGGAATTCTTTACTCTTTTCCTCAACAGGACGCTACCATCTGACTATGCCAGAGCTTTATTGTGGAGGCTGTGGTACCACTTGGACTACAGGATTGGTGGCTGTTCAAAAAAGTGGTTATTGGCCAGCCACCATCCAATCGTCAGTTCTCTATGACTGTGAGGTGTTCAAGGCCTTCGAGGACTTCAAACTGGCTTCCCCAGGCAGTTCAAGGCTAGCTATGGTGAAGATGCTAAATATGAAGACCACGTCATATGGCAGAGTGAGTGCTTGAAACATATGTTTTCAACATCCTTGATGAAAAAAGTAGTTAATATTGTTTTCTGTTGTGTGTAGAATATATTGGATTTTGGTTCAATCCAACATCACCAGGTGTCTCGTTTTATCTTCACATGGCATTTTCTCTTTCAGATTGGTACTGTGTGCAGCGACACATTCAACAGAAGTTATACTGAGTGGGCTATTTGCCAGTATAAACTCTCTGAAATGTGTAAAGAGGAGCCATTCACTTGTCCAGCTTGCACACCCCAGATGCTCGCTGTGGCAGTGGATGGCAACCGCAAGCAGTATCGCTTTAAAAAAGCTGGCAAGTAAGAAAACCTCCATAGATGGCCCCCTACTTTTAAAGCTGAATTACTCTATTAAATGTTTTTTGTAACACATATTCAAGTGTGCTATGTCATGCTCTTTTCATCTAGTTCTGATGACTGTGGATTTTTTGAGGGCATCTTTCTGTGTAAAGATGAGGATGTGGCGTCCTTTGTGGATTACATCCACTCCAGAACTCAGCATGTAAGCTTGAGGCTGCTCTATTAACCTTACTGCACATAAAACCTGCTTTTTAGTATTTAGTATTTTGATCTCCCTTCTATTTTCTTGAAATCAGAATACAGGAAAGGGCTCTTGTGGTAGTGCTGAGTTCACAGCAGCAAAGGAGAGATCCAGAAAATCTGGTGCAAGTCTGGATGAGGAGGGACTTGAAGTTGCTGTGTGCCGCCACGGGATGCTTTTAAGAGCACTTAACATGTTCAGGTAATTACTGTGCTATTTTCAAAGGACTGAATCCTACCATGGTTCATCTTCAATAATAACATGTTGAATTCTGTATCCTTTATACAGAGGTGAGATTTTTGCATATCCTATGTTCCTGCAGAAGGAAATAGCTTCCAATCAAAGAGCTATATTCTTTTGTATGGATGTGGTGTGCAAATATATGCCCTACCTGCACAAAATTGGCGACGCATGCCCTGAGTACAGGCATCTACTTGAGATGAAACCATTCCTGTCAGTGCTTCATGCCAAAGCACATGGGCTTAAATGTGAGGTAAGCTATCAATTTCACCTACACACTATGTCTCTTAATCTCAGGCTGTAATTGATAATTAACTAAAACATTTACAAACTTAAACAGATCCTTCATGGTGGTGGCTACCAAACTGGGGCCGGCTCCACCCTAGGTGAAGAGGTGGAGCAAGTAAACAGCTTCCTGTCCAGGCTGGCATCAAACACAAAATTCATGTCCAAAGCAGGTGGGAAAGCATTGCCCAGGAGCCATATTTTCTTGTGTCTGAGCTGTAAATACATTTCTTCAAAATGCTCCATAAAATGTCTCATGCTATCATGTTCCATACTTGTTATTAATTTGACATTATTTGATATAGAAATGAATTGATATATTTATATTGAGTACTTCTGAATGAGTTGAAATCATTATACTTCCAAAGAACTAAATGAATTGTCATTTGTAGGACGAACCAACACCCTGACCCTCCAAAGCATGGCCTGGAATAGGCTGAAAGTGCGCAATTTGTGCCATGCTCTGTGTGCCAGATTTTTCAAGGTGACAAATCACATTTTCTGGCAGCTGCACATGTATTGAATGCCATGTTTTTTGATGCCTGGAAATGACCTACCTGCATTCTTCAGACCAAGAAGAACCACACTAAAGAACTGGCAAGCCTCGCCACCCTTAAGGCAGAACTTGGTATTGACGAAGAGACGGTAGAGCAGTTTGTCCTGGATGTCCAGACTTGGGCAAAAGACACTGGTGTGTATAGGTTGTCGCATGCAAATAATTTGCTGTTCCAGTTGAATTTCGTTTTAAACACACTGTATGTAATTACAATTTGATTAGCAATATGCATAGACACTATTGCTTTTATATGTGCTGGGCTGTAGATGAAAAGTAATGATTTACCCCTCAGTAGAACCCACGAGTGCAGATTCCTCCTTGCAGCCGCTAAGGAGGAGAATTGAGGAGCTGGCACTTGGCATTAAAAATCGAACAAATCGTCTCTATAGACAGAATGGTAGGTAATTGTTTACCCCTGTTAATGTTGTATGCATTGCATTTCCTCACTTCAGAACATCTGATAAATGTAAAGATGTAATGGAATGTTTTCTATACAGAAGGTGTGATTGAATTCATGAGTGAGAACAAAATAAAAACATATTGTGCATTCCATCTTATAATCATGTTTTTCAGACACCAACTCAGCACGAAACATCCTGCGAAGAAAAATTTGGGATGAAAAGAAAGGTTTGGCAGTGGCAGTGGGCAAATATGATGCCCTTGTCCAGCCAGCAGACCAGCTTATCTCGGCAGAAGCCATTTTAAAGGGTGATTCTGTTTTGCCCTGGGACCTGCCTTCCTCAGGTATGGTTTTATGCCACTATGGTGCAGCTCAATATCACCCATTTCATAGATATTTTTACACAGATAAATGACTCTGACTTCTTGTTTATGCATTTGTGATCTTTCCGTACATATTCAGATGGAGTAGACTTCCTGACAAAGAAAAAGGTCTTTGATAAGGTCATGCTCATTCGTAGGCTTGGGGAGGAAGAGCTGATCCTTGTCCATGAGTCAAAGCAACATTGGAACAATCTAAAGACAAAAGAGGATTGCTTGAAAACCCTAATAGCCAACATCAATGCTGATGGTAAGAACAATACATTACCGCTGTCATTTCAATGTACATGACCATAATATTTCAAGCTTAACACTTTACACTCCTAATATCGCTGTGTATCTTTTTGCTTTTTTGTCTGTCTGAAGGGAGCCACCAGAGCCTTGACGACAACAATGTTCCAGGGCTCCGCTGTATTTTGCAGAAGAAACTTTCCGATCTACAGTCAGAGCTTCACATAACAAAAGGCTGCTATTTAAAACTTGTCCAGGTTGACCCACAAGAATTTGTCGACACTGAAGATGAACCCGAAGACATGGCCAGTGGGCCAGAGAGTTTTGATGAGGATTCAGATGAGGACTTTGAATGATGTTCTGTTAGACACAGGACATCATTCAAAGTCCTCATCTCAATCCTCAAAGCTTTAAACTAAACCATTTCTGGATATTTTTATATTTTTGTATATTTTGTGACTTGTGATATTGATATAGGTTCATTAAAGCAACATCATTTCAACCTCTTTGTCATATGATTCCTTCACTGACCAAGGCTGATAAACCACTGACTACCACGTCAGATTAACCACTGACTATCAATTCAATGTAATTTTTTTAGCGCCAAAACTGTAAAATTGTCTCAAGGTGCTTCACAGGCTGGAATCCCCTTAGAGGTGGTAAAAGGGGAGGGGAAACAATCAGAATCATTGCAAAAGAAATAATTCATGGATTTTAAAGACCATGCACGCATACAGATAGATAGATGGATAATTAATTCATTCCGAGGGAAATTTAGGTCATCCAGTAGCTTAACTCACACACATACATACATCATATACACATAGGGAGATCATGTTCACAAGGAGTGGGGTGTTTTGTTTACAGATACATGAATAGATCTGACCCAATGGTACAGTATGCATTGATTGTGACAGTGTTGATAGATAGATAAAACTTGTATTAATCCCGTGAGGGAAATTCAATTGCCAAAGCAGCAAGGTAGTGGGAATAGCATTCAAGTATATACATAAACATAAAGAAAATAAAAAATGTATACACATTTGAAAAAGAGATAGCGTACATTACATAAAACTAAGTGTTTGGTTGTGGAGTCTTATGGCTACTGGCACAAAGGACTGGCCAAGGCGCTTTGTGGTGTGCCGAGGAGGGATCAGTCTGTGGCTGAAAGTGCTCCTCATCTGCTGAAGCTAGATAGAGGGGATGGGAGGGGTTCATCAGGATAGAATCCAGCTTCCTCCTCGTCCTCTCCTCCGCAACTGCTTCCAGGTTGTCGAGTTTTATTCCCACCACTGAGCCAGCCTTCCTCACCAGCTTGTTGATCTTGTTTGCATCCCTTTGATTGGTTGATGTCCACGAGGAAAGTGTTTTTGTCCTGCAAGTGTGCATAGTGCAAAGAGATATAAGTAGGTAAGTCTGTGCAAGGGGCTAGCATAGCCAGTAAAGGGATGTACAGTGGGATGATTATGAGATGAGTTAAGAAGAGAAGGGGAGGGAGGACAAAGGTAGACTCTGCCACAGGTAACGTGTTCTTGTGCTGAAAGTGTGGATAGTGCAAAGAGATGTAAGGATGAAGTCTGTGCAAGGGGTTAGCATATCCTCCTGGCAGAAGTCCATTTCCACCCTCCCCTTCTGCATGGCTTTGTAACGCTTAATGGCCCTGGGGACAAAGGACCTCCTCAGCCTGTCAATTAAGCATGACAGTGACAGGAGTCTGCCACTGAATATGCTCCTCTGTCTGTTGAGAGTTCTGTGTAGTGGGTGGTGGACATTGTTCCAGATAGTCAGCAACCTACTCAGGGTCCTTCTATCAGCCACTGTTGTGAGGCAGTCCAGTTCGGTGCCAACAACAGCTCCCACCTTCCTCACCAGCCTGTCCAGTTGCCCAATGTGTTACATATGTTAAATGTGCATAATACATATGTTTAGTTTTGTTGTATTTCACATATTAGACCAAAGTAATAAACCCCAATCACCCTTTTAGCTTCAACCACGCCAGATAGTAGGAGACAGCCATATTAGTATTTCAACTAGACCCCTCTGCGTGGCATATCCTCTCAGACCCTACAATCACACCTTGACTCACAGTGTCACATACCACTTCAATCCCCCCCCCCCCCCCCCCCCCCCCCCAAGCAGACATAGCATCCACCAGAGTGACATCAAACACATTACCATCAGATAACCCCCACCCCTTAACAAAAGGTCCCGAGTAGCCAACACCCCAACATTTCCTTCAGACGGATAGCTGTGGATAATTGGATTATCCCTGTTACACCCTACAGGTAATGGCAGGAAGGGGAGACAGTGGGGTCGGGTGGGGTTCACATGTGGGGTGAGGGGGGTGAGAATAGAGAACACAGGTTGATAGCAATGTAGGTAATTCTATCGGGACTGGTAGAACCAATTACGAAAAATGAACATTGTAGTCAACCTTATACATTTAAATCTATCTTGACCTGTATCTTGCACACTCATCTCTGAAGTCACTGGCAAGTTAAAGTTTTGGCTGTGCTGGTTGACTTCAGTGCCTGCTGTTTGGCCTGATGCCCCTTACTGCCTATGTGCCTTGTCACATCCCGTACACCTTGATGGGGCACAGGAGTTCTCTTGGCGGCAGAAAGAGCAACAGGTTTATGAGCTGGTGCTTCCTACAGTAATAAATGGCCATTTAGAGGATCATTCACTATTAAAAGAGGTTTTGTAGGTGGCTGCTCCTGGGACTATTCTCCCTTTTGTTCTAGACATCTCCTATACTGTTTCTTCCACCATCTCCTCCTCCTCGACCGGCACTGTGTCTTCCTCCTCCACCTGTACTGTCTCCTCCTCTTCCACCTGTACTGTCTCTTCCTCTTCCACCTGTACTGTCTTCCTCTCTCCTCCTCTAATGTGTTTATGACCTTCTCTGGGCCTTATCTGGCCTTTTTAGGATGATTTATTTTCATTGGTTGATCGATTAAATCTTACCCAGATACAACAGTTCGTATATTTCTGATTGGCTATTGTGTAGCCCAGACCTGGGCAAAGTGCAGGGCCATTTGCGGCCCCTTGGCTGTCCCTGACCGGCCCGCAGGGCCAATGGTAAATTAGGAATCAAACGTTACATGATAAAAATTGATATTACTATTAATTTGTATACTTATACTATTGCATTGCAAGCTTGCTCTCGTGTGTGTATGCCATGTGTAAGGGATGTCTAGGCACACCTTTAATACTCCAAAAACATGCTCATATTTCATGCTGAATTGAGTTCAGCCTATTGGTCCGGATCTCCTCAACAGTCCCACTATCTCATGTGGCCCCTTAGGCAAATGAAAAGGCCACCCTTGGTATAGCTAATTTCTTTCTTTTTTTGATTGGCTGATAAGTGGCACCTACCGGCAGAACTCCAGGGGTATCCGTGGATACGTGCTTGATTCCTCCATGGTGAGGGCAGCGTGGCCAGGTCATGTTTGCGCACTGCGGTACATTGAATAGCGTGGAGGTTTTTTTCAGCGTTAGAAATAGGATGTGTGGCAGGAGTGCGTAACTAAAGACCGAAATGAGTGACTGTCACGCTCAACGCGTGATATTTGAGTGCCCTGATTAAACATAGCTGAAACCTCTTCCATCATGCAATCACTGCTTATGCATACTGCATAATAAGCTGATGCTAATAAACAACTTATATTGTATTAAATACACGATTGAGCATTTACTATTTTAACAAACAAAAGACAAATTAAAACGTTCCCATATATCGGCAGGGTCTACACTAAGAGTAGACGCTAGACAATCTTCGCCGTGGGATGCTGTTGTAGTCTCTCCACCTGATCTACTGGTACAAAATCTGTGCCTATACCTACCCAGCCCCACCACACTGTCACCCACTTACCCCATACTATGCTAGCATTTTCCGGCCATGTAAATAATTGCCGCCATTAACAGATAATAACAATACAGAGAGCTCAAATAATTTATTAGAACAACAGGATGAACACACACACATGGATGAACACACACACATGCACGCGCACGCACGCACGCCCACACACACAAACACACACACACACACACAAACACACACACACACACACACACACACACACAGGAACTTGAAACAAAAAAACTTTTGACGAACAAAACGTATTATAAAAACTAAGGTGACACTCATGGCTCTTCAAACTCCTCGTTTGTGACCCAGGAGTCATGCCACTTTATTCCACTAAAAGAGAAGAAAGAAAAATGTTAGGAGGTTGATTAAGTTGCTCTTTGGGAATGATTCATCTACCAATGTGTAAGACACAGTGTAATTATAATAATGCATGTATAATAATAACAAAAACAATTATAACTTATTTACATAGTGCCTTTCAGTTACACACTTACAAGGTCACTTAGCAATTAGTACAATGAAAACATCTTCACACATGTAAAACCAAGACACTGACCATAAAACATATTTAAGTGTGGTGACTGTTGTAAAATGAACAATGGAAGAGAAAAATAATGCTCTTCTTGGTGTGACAACCACTGCAATGTGCGTTATTTTCTGTTGTCCATTATCCCTCGCCTGGCACATTCCTAACTACGACTGTTTGCTGACACAATGTTTGTGGATAAGATGTGATGACCAACTTTCTACTGCGTACCATTTTGGACATGGCATCCACCGTACGAAGGACTCCTCCTTACCCTAGGGAAAACAAAACAAAAACAAATGAAAGACCAACATCAGGTGTTTACAGCAACACCATGCCACAATGTGTTTCTTTTTGAGGTATGCCCTCCTAGGCAACTGTTTATGGGCGCATCCTCAAATTAATTTTGATGGTATATGGTTATGTTTCCCTTTTGCCCTTTTGCCTTGCCAATATTGAATAAATTGAATCACGCGCCGCTAATTGGGCTCATTACAAATAACTGAATTAAACCTGGACAGTATAGTATGAAGTATATAAAATGAATAGCTATGTGATTTGGTCCATATAACCCGATGATTTTTTTTTACCTCACTGGACAGCCTCCGCTTCAAAACAGTTTTCACTGAAAATGTTTGCAGTGATGGATGCACATCACAATCTGCAGAGCAAAAAAAATGAGGTAAAAACCCTTACTTTGTGTCATTACTTCAGAATAAGGTGGTTATGCAGCACACACACACACACACACACACACACACACACACACACACACACACACACACAATATAAGAGCACTTTTACCTTTTGGTTTGCACCGCACAGGTCTGCTCCGCTTGTGCCCTGGTGCTGGTCCTGGTGCTGTTGCTGTTGCTGGTCCTGGTGCTGGTTTTGGTGCTGGTTTTGGTGCTGGTTTTGGTGCTGGTCCTGGTTTTGGTGCTGGTTTTGGTGCTGGTCCTGGTGCTGGTTTTGGTGCTGGTTTTGGTGCTGGTCCTGGTGCTGGTTTTGGTGCTGGTCCTGGTCCTTGTGCTGGTGCTTGTCCTTGTGCTGGTGCTGGTTTTGGTGCTGGTTTTGGTGCTGGTTTTGGTGCTGGTCCTGGTGCTGGTTTTGGTGCTGGTTTTGGTGCTGGTCCTGGTGCTGGTTTTGGTGCTGGTCCTGGTCCTTGTGCTGGTCCTTGTGCTGGTGCTGGTTTTGGTGCTGGTCCTGGTGCTGGTTTTGGTGCTGGCTTTGGTGCTGGTCCTGGTGCTGGTTTTGGTGCTGGTCCTGGTCCTTGTGCTGGTGCTGGTCCTTGTGCTGGTGCTGGTTTTGGTGCTGGTTTTGGTGCTGGTCCTGTTGCTGGTTTTGGTGCTGGTCCTGGTGCTGGTCCTTGTGCTGGTGCTGGTTTTGGTGCTGATTTTGGTGCTGGTGCTGGTTTTGGTGCTGGTCCTTGTGCTGGTGCTGGTTTTGGTGCTGGTGCTGGTCCTTGTGCTGGTGCTGGTGGTGTTGCTGGTCCTTGTGCTGGTGGTGTTGCTGGTCCTTGTGCTGGTGGTGTTGCTGGTGCTGGTGCTGGTGGTGTTGCTGGTGCTGGTCCTTGTGCTGGTGGTGTTGCTGGTGCTGGTCCTTGTGCTGGTGGTGTTGCTGGTGCTGGTGCTGGTCCTGGTGCTGATCGAGCTACCACTACAATCAAAAAGTGAAACATATATCATGTTTCCATTAAAGATTAAACATAGTGTGTATCGTAATATTTAATGGTTTATGCCAATAGTGCACTTCAATGAATTACAGTGCTTGTCTAAGAATGGTGCATGATAAAACATATGGTCAAGGTTCAAACCTGCTTTCACAAGACTTTCAAAAACAGTCTTGATGTGCTTTACAGCCTTTTTCTCTTCCTCTGTTCCTGCAACAAGTTCAGTGATGATGTCAGCTTTGCATCCTGATGATCGGGTGCGGCAGAACACCAGGAGTGGGCACAAGCCCACTTGCTGCATTTGGAACACCTGTAGAATACATATTACAGTTGTTCAAGAAATCTCTGAATTCCCATCAGTTGGATTGACTGCACTGGATATGATTTAAATGGTTTAGTTAACATTTCCATGCGAAGCTTTCCTCATAGCTTTTTTCAACTACAGTGCCCATGCAAAGGTATTCAATAGGAATGCACCGATACGGAAATTCTTGGCTTAAACCGATACCGATGTTCAAAACAACAATTTAGCCTACAGCCGATCGCCGATAGCAGTTACCGATATTTGTATATTTAGTTTTTGTTGTTGTTCATTCACCCTTTTGTGCCAGAAAAATTATAAAATCATTATTTAAAAAGCACTATATTCAACTATTTCAGCCCTTTATCACTATTATCTTTTAATGTAACTTAAGTTTAATCATAACTTTCAATCACCAGTGCACAGTCTCTCTGTTGTAAAACAAATAGCACATTAACAAAAACAATTTGTATTTAATACTTTCCATAACATATGTCCATATAATCAAACAAACACCATTTAACCCAACAGAAAATAACCCAGACAAAATACTGTAGCTATATTACATAGTTGAAATGTGAACAAAACAAACACCCCTCTGACTAAAATGCCCCGCTCCCTCCACAAGTGGCATGAAGTAAAAGTGTTATCCCAGCGTGAGCGCGCTTTTGCGTTGGGAGCAGTATAGGCTGTGTGGAAGCAAGATAACCAGGAAGTGTGAGTGACATGTATTTTAACCAGTTTATGGATATTATCGCAATGCAAATGGTAAATGGATGAGAAAATTGGTACCCAGTATAAATAGTAATTTAGCAACAGTAGAGGTGTAGGCTATGCAAATATTATAATGATATATATCGCTGCAGATTGAATACACCCAACTCGTGGTAAACACCCGACACCAATACAACTTCACACTGTGAAGCAAACAAGCATCACAAACCCACAAAACACCCAATAACACTTTCAATAATGTTAATTGATCATATATAATGCGATCACCAGGGAGACGCTGTGTAATGGTGGCTGCGTGCGTGTGTGGGAGAATTCATGTTTTTGAGTTTGACGTCTCTAATTCCGCATTCGCGTTAAAGTGAGTAAATGTACAGTAACGCAAAAAGCATATCAATCGGCATATCAATCGGAAAGTGCCATCGGTGAAAGTCAAGTTTATTACCGATAGGCGAATGACATTAAATGAGGCAAATACATCGGTGATACATCCGATACATCGGCCGATACATCGGTGCATCCCGAGTATTCAACCCCCCTTGAAAGTAATCACAATGTTAATGAGTATATTAAGTGATTTGTCTTATATAATTATAATTTAATAATTTAATTATAATTTTAAATGTTCATTTGAGTTCTAGGAATTTAAACTAGAATGAACAGAATAATCTAGACTATATTGCAAGACAACATGTAGAGGAGTTGATTGCAAGGCACTGTATTTCTCCATATTTATAGACAATACAAGATATTTAATGTTTTACAAACCCTTAATGAAAATGTCTCATTGACACACAAATACTTCCACATACAGTACCATGGAGCATTACCATATCCCCAACACATCATGGGAATGAACACTACTCATTACAGCAGCAGTGATGGAATCCGGAGGGCAAATAATGGAGTATATTTAGTAAGGTTGTTTGGGTTATTATATTTTTAGAGTACTTGTACGGAGTGTACTTCATGTTTCGTTATGTTATGTTATGGCAGGTTTTTGGGCAGTGCCTTGTAATTTCAGTGCCCAGTCTGACCCTGTGTCATTTTGTGCATTTGACAAATAAAAGACTTTTTACTTGTGACTGAAAGAGTAAGCACTACATCTTGTAAGTGAAAGACATTTCTTATTGTTTTATACGGTTTAGTCATTTCAAACCTTTGTTATTGAAGTTCCTATTCACAACCTACATGGGTGTATTTTTAAAACACATTTTAACACTTGTTAATCAGTTGCTTACAAACTCACCAGGGCTGATGCCTTGTCAATCAACTTAGGCACATTGTGGTCTTTGATTTTCTTCTGCGCCCACTGTTTGGTTGCCCTGGCCTTCACCTTCTCCAGGGCAACCTTCATTGGTTGGTTGACCCCGCACAATTTGCATTTCTTGCAAGCCACCCAGATGCGGGCTTGGCATGAAATGCATGATTTAAATGTTGACCCGGGCATGATTGAAACTGTATATGGAGGAAGCAGATGACATGTGACACAATGATATTACACTTATGTATATGTTTGTATCTGTGTTTGTGAGTGTCTGTGGTTCTGAAAATAAAGTACAAACAGAAATATATATGAATACACAACCCTGCAGTGACATTTAAGTGATACATTATGTATGTTGTGAAATTATTGCTGGAAGCAAACTGCCAATCCATCTTTTTATGCCACGAAGCCAAACCTAAAACTATACCGTGTGGAGTGATGTCATACGACCTACGCAATTACCAAATATGGTCATTATCCGAATCATGCTCTGCTTGGGCAACTTAACAAAAAAAAAAAGAAACACACACGTTCCAAAACTAACAAGTTTGTGAACTAACTAGTAATAACTATTTTGTGAAAGACCCTGAGAGACACAATTTCCGGCGAGGCAAAATCCCGGACAATATTGGAATCCCTGCCGGACGCATTTTTAGGTCTCGAAAAGAGGACATGTCCGTGTAAAAATAGGACGTCCGGTCACCCTAAATAAGCTCATTCTCTCCCACTCCGCATAAATGAATAGCATGCTATTATGAAGAAATCAAGCAAAAGTCCCGGCAATATCCATTGTTCACTTCTATGCAAATCCCTACGTTAAGTACGACCTGTCCAGCAAGGATTATATTTGCTGGTTATCGTTGTATTATACTACTGGTAAACCAAATATTAGCAAGTATAGGCTACTGCCTGCAAGCGCTTGCTAATATCAGCTAGTTCATTTGGATTTCGCTTTTAGTTGAATATTTTTCCCGGAGACATAATCAAGAATTTACACAATGACTTCTCCAACCAAGTCTTGTAAATGGTACACCATACATGCATTGTAAATGTATTAAAGAATCGCACGAGCAAAATTTAGCATGTCCTTACCTTTCCTCCTTTCTTTACAAATGTGAAGATTCGGAAAGTCCAATAGCTAGAATATCTCACGTCGCCACCATCGCCACCTTCTGGACCTTTTATGTTAATTCAAAGATAAAACCATTCCTTGCAGTATTGTAATATTAATATTTACATACCTTAGGTACGGATAAAATAAAAACGTAAGCTGAGTGCGTTTATCACATGAAAAAGCCCCAGTAAACAAAAACAGGGGAGGCCAACTTAGATTGAAGATAAAGTTATTATTTGAAATGTATACAGTATCCATGGCGATTATAGCTTATTATCGAGATACTAAGTAACATGGAGACAAACCTTGTTCTGCTACTTCACGTAAATCATAAACCTCTGAATATAAAAAGGACTCAGTGAATTCGGGTGAGAAATGTGCAAGCTATAGTGCTTTTTATTCAGAAAAAAAAAACCCCACAGCTCCTGCATTCACTTGTTTAAAGGTCATTCTTCACCTGTCCAAAATGACGGCGACGTTAAATTGTAAGAATATAACAGAAAAACAGTATTTCATGAAGCAGAACACAAGTAATGTCACATATTTTGATACAATGGAACCGAGGATGTCACCCCATTCAAAATTAACTGGGGATCTGCGCTCTGCAAAAATATAGGCTACTTCATGAAGTCTAACGATGTCATATAAACGTGCTATGATTGCATTTTTAGCGAGAAAATCAATATTAAATTGTAAGCTTATAACAGAAAAACTTTATTTCATGTAGCAGAACACAAGTTATGTCAAACCTTTTGCTACAATGAAAGGGCATGGGAGCAAAAACAAATCCAATATGGCTGAGAAAGACGTTGCCTCACGTTGTGTTATGCGCTGGGTTAATGATGTCATGCCAACATTTCCCTTGCTTTACGTAGGTTGTCTACGAACTAGTATGTTCAAGATTTTCGTAATCAAAGTAACGTCGGCTGATTGAGACCAGGCTGGTAATCTGATGGGTGGTGAGATTTGATTTTGTCTTGAAACTCTTCCCACAAGTAGTGCACTGATATGGCCTTTCACCAGTATGGACCCTCTGGTGTGACTTCAAATAAGCAATTCTACTAAAGGCCTTTCCACACTCTGAGCAGTGATACGGCTTTTCCCCAGTATGGATCCTCTGGTGTTCCTTGAGAGTAGACATGTGTCTAAAGGCCGTTCCACACTCTGAACAGTGATACAGCTTTTCTCCAGAGTGTGTAATCTGATGGGAGATGAGATGTGCGTTTGTCTTGAAACTCTTGCCACAAGTAGGGCACTGATACGGCTTTTCCCCAGTATGGATCCTCTGGTGTACCTTGAGCGCAGACATGTGACTAAGGACCTTCCCACACTGAGAACACTCATGTGGCTTTTTTCCCGTATGTGTCATCATCTGCTCGGTCAGGTGTGAGCCATTGGGACTTCTGTCTTTGTTTATTTTTTCCTCAGATTTCCAACTCTTGAAAGATTGGATCCTTTGCATGTCTCCTGTAATATTTTAAGAAGAAAAAATTAAACAATATATTCTCTCTTCTCCTCCTCCTGGTATGCAATTTCTACAATACTGGCACATATATTATGATATATATTGGTTATTTGTTAGAAATGTGCATCATTTGGAAGTGACTTAGGATAAAAGTGTCTACCAAGAGCCTAAATGTAAACAGAGATACACAGACTTGAATTACAGAGCTTCAGAAAAATGATTACAGACACTTTCTCTCTTTTGAATGCAGCAGACTACAGGTAGAATCCCATTAGTAAAGTATTCATAGTTCTACTTTGTCTGAATAGGTCTCATATTGTGTAGCACAAGTTAGCAATTTTCTAAAATTCAGGTCATGTACAGTATATAAACAATAAACAAGCAACTTACTTGTAGGTGAAGAAACAAAGGCATCATTTTTTCTTAAATCAAAATTTTCTTCAATTTTGATTTCCATTGGTGAATGCTTTTCTTCTTTCAAGGTCATGATGGGTGATGTGTTCATTTCAGTCTTGCATTCACTATCCATTCCAGACGTTTCTTCCACTGTCTGAATTGTAGACAGATACTCTTGTAGGAAATCATCAAACTCTTCTTCTTTTATGTCCTTCTTCACTGAAGTGGGCTGCTGTGTTGGTTCAGTAAATCCAGACATTCCAGACATTTCATTCCATCGGTTTTGGAATGAAAAACTTGGTCAAACTATCCTTGGTTAATTACTGTACACTTCCAATGACTCCATGCTATGGGGTAAATATAATGCTTCTTCTGCCTGACCTATTATCTTCCTGGATTCAAATCTAGCCAATCAGGTGCCGGAGCTTTTCAAATGCGAACTAGCATGACAAAGGGTTATGGGCAGGAACTACATGTCTATGAGAACAGTTTACACCTCTGATGGCTTTCAGGTGGGTATGGCCAAGGCTCAGCATTCAGAAACTCCACAAAGGAGTGTAGTAGGGGGCTTGGGGTGTGAACTGAAATGTGATGGGGAAGGAGAGTGACGATGGGGATGGGATGGTAAAATGAAGGAGGCTTCCATTCTGTCTAAACTTGTTTACACTGTTTGCAACTGTGAGTATTTGTGTAAGCATGTGTGTGTCTATCCTACTGTAGTAAGGTTTCATATCAGACCTACATACAAGTGTGAAGCTCCCCTTAAAAATAATGGAAATAAATATAATTCATGGGACTTAAAAACTAAGTTTCGTGAGTAAGCAAGCCATTTGCACCCGAATACCAGACATTTACCCCAGTTAATTCTGAGTACTTCACTTTTCATCTGTTTTTGCCTTACTGTGGATGGCAGTGGTGATTCCAGCTCAACTACAATTCAAGGGTTTTGACCTCATATGATAATGTTCCTTGCTTTAAAAATACCACTAGAGCATATGCACCTGACATTAACAATAATAGCTTCATTCTTGGCAGTACTCCAACTAAAGATAACATTGACGAAATGCAAAGGTTTTACAATCCTCTCAAACTCATCCTCAACATGAATCTATCAGCAGTGCTCTGTCAGATCTGGTCATTGGCTATCAGGGTCTTAGCAGTGCCTGCCTCCAGTGCTCCACTGCAGTGCATTTTCAGCCATGGTGGCATCATGCTACATCCTCTTTGCACCGTATGTCTCACACACTTTAGTTCAAACTTAGATTTTTCTTTGGATGTTACTCTTCATCCTGAGCTAGTGGCATTCACAATCCATTCCAAGCTTTTCTTCCACTGTCTGAATTGTAGAAAAATACTCTTGTAGGAAATCATCAAACTCTTCTTCTTTTATCTCCTTCTTCACTGAAGTGGGCAGTTGTGTTGGTTCAGTTAATCCAGACATTTCAGACTTCAGTTCTGTTTTGAGAAAAAAATCCTTGGTGAATTACACATACAGTATACTTCAAGAGCATCACAGTGCAAGCATTTAAATGGTGAGCTCAGTTATCTGACTCAATGCATTGGGGTTAATGTAATGCTTCTTTTGCCTGAACTATAATAGGTGCAGGAGCTTCTGAAATGCAAACTAGCATGACAAAGGGTTATGGGCAGGAACTGCATGTCTATGAGCACAGTTTACACCTCTGATGGTTTTCAGGTGGGTATGGCCATAGCTCAGCATTCAGAATATCCACAAAGGAGTGTAGTAGGGGGCTTGGGGTGTGAACTGAAATGTGATGGGGAAGGAGAGTGACAGTTTGCAACTGTGAGTATTTTTGTAAGCATGTGTGTGTCTATCCTACTGTACTAAGGATAGAGAGGAGGTTTCATATCATACCTACATACCAGTGTGAAGCTCCCCTTAAAAATAATGGAAATAAATATAATTCATGGGACTAAAAAACTAAGTTCATGAGTAGGCAAGACATTTGTACCCGAATACCAGACATTTACCGCAGTTAATTCTGCGTACTTTACTATTGGCAGTGGTGCATCCAGATTGACTACAATTCAAGGGGTTTAACCTCATATGATAATGTAGCTTAGGTTAAACATACCACAAGAGTATATGCACCTGACATTAATAATAATAGCTTCATTCTTGGCAGTACTTCAAATAAAAAAAAAAACATTGACGAAATGCAAAAGTTTTACCAAGCAGCTAATCTTCAACATGAAGCTATAAGCAGTGCTATGTCTGATGTGGTCATTGGCCATCAGGGTCTTAGCAGTGCCTGCCTCTAGTGCTCCCCTGCAGTGCATTGTCAGCCATGGTGGCATCATACTACATCATCTTAGCACACTTATGTCTCTCACTTTAGTTCAAACTTAGATTGTTTTGTGGATGCAACTCTTCATCCTTAGTTAGTGGTATGTTTATACTGAATTCCTTACTGTTAAATTAAAGATATGCTGTTTAATGAGAATTTGAGACTCTGATTTTGAGATTTTGTAGATCCATCAACTTCTCTGATTAGAAGGAAGAGAGTCTCAGTCTAAGTATCCTTTGTCTGCCTGTAGAATGTCTTAATCTCCAGGCACACCTGGCATGGGTCAAACTAAATAACAGTGACTTTAGACACACTTGGTCCCAAAAACATTCAGTTCTTCTTTTCTTAGAGCTCAGCCTCACACTCACACATACAGCTCAGGAACATAGTCAAACATGTAACAACCAGATCTACTTCAAGAGGTACTTTGCTTAAAGCAGTAATAAGAAGATCTGTTTGAAAACTATCTAAAAAATATGCAAAAACCTTACAAATGCCACCCACACGCCACTTGACACCGATAAAAGCTTGCCAACACACTAAACTAGGGTCTTTTGGCAGTATTGCTAGTGCTACTAGCCTCAAGCCTAGGGGAACTTGGGCTAGTACAAGCAGGTCCTTTGCACTTAAGAAGTGAAGGACAAAAGCAGGTGTCAAAATTATGGAATTCAACTTTATTAAATATCCATAAAACAGGCTACAATAAAAGACAGGCGATCATTCAATTCAATTCAATTTTATTTGTATAGCGCCATAACAATACAATTGCTTCTAGGTTCTTAACAGACCCCAGAGCCTAAACCCCCTTAGTGCATGCACAACGGCAACAGAGGCAAGGAAAAACTCCCTGTTAGGCAGGAAGAAACCTTAAGCAGAACCCTGGGCACATAAGGGGGGACCCATCTGCTTGAGGTCGGCCCGGTGGAGACAAGAAGGGGGGACGGGGGGAAAGGGCAAAGGGGGAAGGGTTGTGTGGCAGAATGGGAAAGGAAGCAACAGGGGTTATACACAGCCAGCATTTGGTCACTGGACATAATATGTTTACAGACATCTGGTGGTAAGTACATGATACAGGCAAGACCACATTACTCTGCCAATAGGGTTACTGTTACAGGGGTAAGGGATGTAGGGACAAAGAAACATTTCGGTGGTGGCAATAACGTATATTGTATACGCTAGCATAGGGTATTGGGTAGAGTAGATGTACGGCAGTGCAGTGGCGGTGGGTGCGATAGGCCGAGGGTTTCTCCAGGTAGACCAGGTGGAGAGACTACGTGCAGAGTGGTGGGGGTAAGGAGCGATAGTTCCACTTCCATCAGCGATTGGAACATGCTATAGGGGAGAGAGAACATTTATGTTAGTAGACATCAATTTCAGAAACAGATAGGTGCATTTGGGTAGTAGATTTAACAGTAGGCAATATGGCTATTTTATCAGTGTTATTATAGGCAAAAGCAATATGATATGGAAGGAGAGAGAGAGAGAAAGGGAGAAGATATATTTAGTAATGCTGGCATTTGTTATTAGTGTTGCAAGCACACTATTTTTCTTCTTAAGTTTTATTTATATATGCCGGGGCCGTACATGCATCCACTCGGCAATGTTTGAGACGGTGAGATGATGGTGTGGACAAACCGAGAGGCTGTATTGTTCGTTACATTGAAGTATAAGCTGTTATGCCGGGGCCGTACATGCATCCACTCAGCAAACAGGATACACTTTTGGCTAGCGCAGCAGGTGATGGGTTTGTTCACGCAATTACTTTTGGCTATAGGATGCACTAAAGAGGAATGTCTTGGCTGTATTGTTCGTTACATTGAAGTATAAGCTGTTATGCCGGGGCCGTACATGCATCCACTCAGCAAACAGAATACAGTTGCCGAAACCCATCTACAAGCATCACTAAAGACACACACACAAACAAAAATACAGGCTATTATCAGTTGCCCGAAACCATATGCGGGCAGAGTGAGCTGGGTGAGTTTGATGAGGAGGACTTCTGGGATGATGGTGGTGAACGCTGAGCTGAAGTCCACAAACAGCATTCTTGCATAGGTCCCTGGGAAGTCGAGGTGTTGCAGAAAGAAATACAGCATGATGTACTGCTGGTGTATTACTATTATATAATACTTCCAGAGCATCCCAGTCCCAGCCTAAAAAAAAGGTGAGTTTAGTAATCTGACTTCACACTGTGCAGTTTACACCTCTGATGGTTTTCAGGTGGGTATGGCCATAGCTCAGCATTCAGAAACTCCACAAAGGAGTGTAGTAGGGGGCTGGGGGTGTAAACTGAAATGTGATGGGGAAGGAGGGTGAAGATGGGAATGGGATGGTAAAATGAAGGAGGCTTCCATTCTGTCTAAACTTGTTTCTACTGTTTGCAACTGTGAGTATTTTTGTAAGCATGTAAAAGTAGGGATAGGCGCGCTCTACTTCAAAAAAATATGTAAATGCGTTTTCGGGTGCGAGTAAAAGAATGTTAACTATTAGTAGAATAAAAACCGCACTCTCAAGCTTTTCTCTTTAACAATAAGACCAGTTTATTTTTGCACAGACACGTTTCGGCCTTACGCCATCGTCATCTCCTACTGTGGTAAGGATAGAGAGGAGGTTTCATATCAGACCTACATACCAGTGTGAAGCTCCCCTTAAAAATAATGGAAATAAATATAATTCATGGGACTTAAAAACTACATTTCTTGAGTAGGCAAGACATTTGCTGAGTACTTCACTTTTCATCTGTTTTTGCCTTACTGTGGATGGCAGTGGTGCATCCAGCTCAACTACAATTAAAGGGTTTTGACCTCAAGTGATAATGTATCTTACTTTAAAAATACCACAAGAGCATATGCAACTGACATTAATAATATTAGCTTCATCGTTGGCAGTACTCCAACTGATAAAACATTGACAAAAAGCAAAGGTTTTACAAAGCAACTCATCCTCAACATGAAGCTAGCAGCAGTATTATATCTGATGTGGTCATTGGCCATCAGGGTCTTATCTGGTGACTCTTCAGATGATGCTTTAAGTCACATTAATTTACAGCAGTTCAAACCGAGAAGAAAATGTTATTTTACCTTGAAAAGTGAAGGAACGATCACAGGTGTCAAGGCATGAGGTTCAAACAAAAGCTCCCCAATTCCTTCTATTATCCTTCCCTTCCTTGCAGAGTCTATCCAATGACACCCTGCTGTCCCTAGTGGCCTGGAGTGAATCAAGCATGATTGGGTGTATGTGTGTTTGAGTGTATGGGTGTGCGGCACTGAGGATAGATACATATGCATAGGTGAGTATTTATTTAGCATGTGTGTTTTGTGCGCGTGTGTCTATCCTACTGATATTTGGAGAGATGAAGGTCAATATCATACCAACATACCAGGGTGAAGCTCCACTAACAAAATATTGAAATTAAATAGAATTCATGAGACCAAAAAAAATGTAAATAGAATTCATGGGACGTAAGAACATAATGTTTGTGAGAAAACAGGACATTATCATTTGCACCAGAATCCCAGACCCCAGTTAATTCGGAATACTTTACTTTTCATCTGTTTTTGCCATACTGTGGATTGCAGTGGTGAGTCCAGCTCAACTTCAATACAGGGGTTTGGACCTTATATGATAATGTATCTTCCTCTAAAAATACCACAAAAGCATATGCACCTCACACTTATAATAATAGCTTCATTATTGGCAGTAATCCACACAAAAAAAACATTGTTCAAATGCAAAAGCTTACCAACACACTCACTGGTGTCTTTTAGCAGTATAGCTAGCAAGGTCATGCTGTAAAAGCTTTTCTTCCATCTTCCAGTTATGAAATTAATTTCTTATTAATCCTTTAAATAATCATAATGTAGGCCTAATAGAAAGACAATTGCTTTAGACAAATCGAGCATTGAAGACCTTAGTCAGGAATTGAAGAACACATCTTTATTGAAACAGAAAACAGACAGTTTAATAGTGGCGGAAATGTCTCTTTGCAGCCTCAGAGTCATACACCGGTGGTGGTAGTCTTTCTGATGGTGTGCCGACACGAAGCCTTCTGTGGTGCGTCAGCGCATATCTGGGGTCCCGGTCCAGTCTTTCTTGTAGAGCCGCACACAGGTCAGAGAGCTCGTCGCTTCTGAAAACTGGCGGCCGCACAATCCAGCCAGTTTCCCCCTCGTCTGTGCAATCCTCTTCATCGGACATCAGGTCCAGGGTAATGTTCTTCCAGAGGTCCATTTCTTCCCTCGCCAAGACAGTCATCCTCGCTTCCACCAGCTGTAAAGATAAACCAAATTAGTGCCGCTGTGCTGACCCAACGATAACGCATATTTCTACAGTTCGTCCATCAAATGTGTTTAACGGCTGCAATGTACATTTGTTTATACAGGATATCGTTTCTGATGCAAAACGTCACTTTTTATTAACCACTTACATAGGACCATGCGCTGCAATTACTTTAGCCTACAGCTGATCTAATCCTTATCAGTCTTACCCTCTTTCTTCTCTGCCGTAGACGGGCAGCTGACTTTGTGGCTGCTGCCTGGGCTGCAAGGTCTGGCTGGCTATAGCGATAATTCCTCCGAACAGTTTCATAATATGTCTTACAGGCCGCTGGAAAAGAAATAATTAAAAAAGTTAAAATAACAGATAACATCGTTGTGATGCCTCAGAAGCCACATATAACAACAAACTGAAAAAAAAAGTAATATATTAGGTCACTTACTTAAAATAATTCCAGGGTCCACACCGATCACGTCCGGACAGTGGGACAGGGCTGCCACCAGATCAGTTGTGACTGCCGTGTTGTGGGGTGAGCTCAGTCTGTGAAAACACAATGTCAATAGTTTAGATGAATGAAAGAGAATGATACACCTACTTTAGCTGAACAGATACTGCATTTGTCTTTAAATCTCACCCTTGCATTGGGTCGTATGGTCTGGCGTTTTCCTTGCTGTTGTGTAGATTCCGCACAGTCTCCTGTAAAGCAAAATAAACATTTTCAGAGTTAAGCAGAAGGCATGGGCAGTCTGGCACGCTTCACAATGATTTCCCTGAATAATTTACATTGCCTGCGAGCAAAATTCTGAGGCCTTGTATAACTGTAAGAAGAAATCACCTAAAAATAAAAAATAAATAGACTTACGGCAATTTTTGGATTATGCGCTCTTCGTTTCCTCGGTGGTTCTGGACAGCTGAAGTTCGACGCACTGGACGCCGACATGGCTTCTTCTATCGACTGAATTCTGGCTTTTACCTCCCCAACCTCGGCCTTCAAGTCAGCAAGTTCGGCCCTGACTTCAGCAGTGTTCTGCATACATTTACATTAATATTTAGTCATTTAGTCATAGTCAAAGGAGAGAACATTCAAGCCACAAGCAATAGAGACCTATTGTAACAATAAATACGATTTTACATAAGAAAGTGCAGGACTGTAATCACCTGTGTCACCTGTGCCAACTGGCGAGACAACCCACTCAGGACACCCAGGATTCTCCTTTGGAAGTCTGTTGCAGGACTTGGTAGTGATGCAGCGGTGGGAGATTCCCTGTCTTTGTTTCTTCTTTCCTCAGATTTCCAACTCTTGCTCGATTGGATCCTTTGAATGTCTCCTGATATATTTTAACAAGAAAAAAATGAAACAATATATTCTCTCTTCTTCTCTTTCTGGTATGCAATTTCTTCAATACTGGCACGTATATTATGATATATTGGTTATTTGTTAGAAATGTACATCATTTGGAAGTGACTTAGGATAAGTGTCTACCAAGGGCCTTAATGTAAATGTAAACAGAGATACACAGACTTGAATTACAGAGCTTCAGAAAATGATAACAGACTCTCTCTATCTCCTTTGAATGAATCAGACTACAGGTAGTATCCCATAAGTAGGGTATTCACAGTTCTGTGTTCTCTGAATAGGACTCTTACTGTGAAGCACAAGTTAGCCATTTTCTAAAATTCAGGTCACATAAATACAGCATGTAAAACACAAAACAATAAAAAGGTACTTACTTGTAGATGAAGAAATGAAGGCATAATTTTCTCTTAAATCAAATTCTTCTTCAACTTTGATTTCCATTGGTGAATGCTTTTCTTCTTTCAAGGTCATGATGGGAGACATGTTCATTTCAGTCTTGCATTCACTATCCATTCCAGACTTTTCTTCCACTGACTGAATTGTAGACATATACTCTTGTAGGAAATCGTCAAACTCTTCTTCTATTAACTCCTTCTTCACTGAAGTGGGCAGTTGTGCTGGTTCAGTAAATCCAGAGATTTCAGACTTCAGTTCTGTTTTAGAATAAAAAACTTGGTCAAACTATCCTTGGTTACTTACTGTAAACTTCAAGAGCATCACAGTGCCAGCCTTTAAAAGGTGAATTTAGTAATCTGACTCAATGCTGTGGGGTAATTATAATGCTTCTTCTGCCTTACCTATTACCTTCCTGAATTCAAATCTAGCCAATCAGGTGCAGGAGCTGTTGAAATGTAAACTAGCATGACAAAGGGTTATGGGCAGGAACTACATGTCTATGAGATCCGTTTACACTTCTGATGGTCTTAAGGTGGCCATACTCAGCATTCAGAAACTCCACAAAGGAGTGTAGTAGGGGGCTGGGGTGTGAACTGAAATGTGATGGGGAAGGGGAGTGAAGATGGGGGTGGGCTGGTAAGCTGAAGGAAGCTTCCATTCTGTCGAAGCTTGTTTACACTGTTTGTATAGGTGAGTATTCATTTAGCAGTGTGTTTTGTTTGTGTGTGTGTCTTTCATACTGATATAAGGATAGATAGGAAGTTTAATATCAGACATTACATTCCAGTGTGAAGCTCCCAAAAACAAGGGAAATAAATGGAATTCATTGGAGCTAAGAAAAAAACAAACAAAAAAAATTTAAGTACACATGACATTACCATTTGCACAAGACTCCCAGACATTTACCCAAGTTAATTCTGAATACTTTTCTTTTTATCTCTTTTTGCCATACCGCCATAGTGGTGCATCCAGCTCAACTTCAATTCAAGGGTTTTGACCTCATATGATAACGTATCTTACTTTAAAAATACCACAAGAACATATGCAACTCACATTAATAATAATAGCTTCATTCTTGGCAGTATTCCAACTAAAAAAAACATTGGCGAAATGCAAATGTTTTACAAAGCAACTCATCCTTAACATGAAGCTATTAGCAGTGCTATGTCTAATCTGGTCATTGGCCATCAGGGTCTTAGCAGTGCCTGCCTTCAGTGCTCCCCTGCAGTGCATGTTCAACATCGGCGGCATCATACTTCATCCTCTTGGCACACTTATGTCCCACACACTTTTTTCCAATTTGACTATTTTTAGATGTTATGTTTAGATGCTTCAAATTGAGCTAGTGGCAGTGGCGGCGCCAGGGGGGGGCTAGGGGGTGCTAGAGCACCCCCTAGATTGGCCATAGCACCCCCATAGCACCCCCAAGAAAATAATAGTTTATGTAGGCCTATTATTGTTATTTAATTTAATTTAATTCTGAGTTCTTAATAAAATGTATTGTGTGATGATAATATTTTAATCACAAAAGAAAATAACAGACAATAACAGATTGAAATAAACAGATTGTTCACGTAGCACGACACAGACACGTTGCGCGTGAACGTGATTGTTCAATGAGTAGTAGGCTAAGTAACAGTAATCCTCGCGATCGGTCAATTCTAAGTCAAGCGTTCACAAAATCACGAAAATGGATCGGTATTTGATCCGCAAATTTCCTCGAGTTGAATAAGATGTTCAAGAGGAAGAAAAAATGCAAGAGGTATTGGATTCTGATTCTGATGTAGAAGAAGAGGAACGTCCTGGTCCAAGTTAACCCTTCACCTCTACTGAGGGCGCTGCTAGCCATGCTGCTAGCACCCTGGGTGACTTAAGCATGAACGCCCAGGATGGTCCGAAAAGACCAATATTACAAAAATGTTGTGGAAAGCTTGTGCTACACACTGCTTGTCAGGGGATCTCACAGCGAGGCCACATTGAAGATGAGGATTCAGCAAACAGGGGTAATGTCCGGGAGTTGCTATCTGTAATTGGAAAATTTGATAAAACCGTTCAGAAAAAGTTAGATAACAACCCGTCAAATGCAAAGTATGTGCACCATGACGTGCAGAATGAGATCATCAATGTAATGGCAGAAATGATTAGGAAACAATTAAGGGTGCACTTTTTGATACACTTTTTGATCTCTTATTATTGTGGTTTTGAGTGCCTACTGTTTGGTCTCATTCATGTTTTTATTGATTGTGACTTAAAATAATATACACTTTTTGAAAGCATTTCTGACTCTTTGCCTGTTTAAGTTAATTCTATCTGATATTCTAATCTGCCGTCTTTAGTTAGAAGTGTATTGAACTTGGTATGTTTAGTTTAATTTGTCACACAGTATGGTAGTGGTGACCTGTTAGTCATCTGGCGCAAACTTTAATCCACACACTGAAGTAAGTGAAGTTGGATTACGTTATCTATAACATGCTGCATCCATTTTGACCGTCGGAGATGAACGCGGCTTTGTGCGCGTCCGTCAGAAGTAGCCTAATGATAATAGTAATAATACGATCGATTTGAATGACGCTTTTTATGTACCCCAAACACGCGTTAGAGATCAAACGTGTAAACATATGTGACGATATGATGGGGAGGTGTTGTAGTAGAGAAAAATGAGACTCATATGCTATCACCCTAATTTCATAGCACCCTCAGTAAAACGCCGAGCACCCCCATAGCACCACCAGAAAAAAATCTCTGGCGCCGCCACTGGCTAGTGGTATGTTTTAACTGAAATCATTACTGTTAGTTTAATAATTTGATGTTAAATCAGCATTTGAGACTTTGATTTTGAGATTTGTCAAGCAATGGTTTCACAAGTATATCCATTAACTTCTCTGATTAGAAGGAAGAAAGTCTCAGTTAAGTATCCTTTGTCTGACAGTAGAAGGTGTTTATCTCCAGGCCCACCTGGCATGGGTCACACTAAATAACAGTGACTTTAGAGACACCTGGTCCCAAAACATTAATTTCTGAAGCTTTTCCCACATTTAGGGGTCTTCTTAAAGATTTTCTCCTAAGTGAATCCTCTGATTAACGTTTAGCACGACTGTAATATTTCTAAAATGATGAGCATTAGGGGATAAGATTTTAGGGTGCAGGAAATCTCTCGTCACTTGCACTCCACTGATGTGGCACTTTTCCTGTTTGTATCTTTCAATACTTCTTCATATGACGCTTTCGATTATAAGACATTTCACACTGATTACCCTAACAGGCTTTTTCTCCTGTGTGTATGCCCTGATGAACTTTGGGTTGTGATTTCACACAGACGGCATCTCTGCATCTTCAGCATTTGTAAGGTTTGTCTACTGTGTGTATTTCCTGATGTGTCTGGACAATTTGGCAAAACATAAAACTCTTTGACAATTTAATTTTGGTCAATCAATCTTCTTTGTGCAAATTAGATTTTTTGGGGTGAATAATAAGAGTGATTTTTCTTCCATTTCATTTTTATAAACCCAGAGATAATATCTTCTGTTCTGGAGAAGTAGTTTTCCCTGAGGTTGTTGTAATTTTTACATTCTGTCAGGAAAAGAAACTCATCCTTCACTACCCGATTACAACATTGTGTGCATAGTCTGTTTTCTCGAGGTAGCCATGTTTGTCTCTGTACCCTTTTGACAATGACAATGCATTGATTCCTACCCCCCCTTTCTGTGCACCCCCCAACCCCCCTTAAACTCAACACATATTTAAGCTGTTGCCAACATCAAAGCCTTCACATGATGAACTGTTTATTGCCTCATATCTAGAAAGCCGATACATACACTACTTTTGCTTGTACATGTGCTTGTAGATTGTAGTTGTATACAATCACACACACCCCTCCTCAACACCATTACCATCAGTTTCAATCTCTACTCCAACACATGTTACACACATGAGAGAATAACATTGAATCATGAGCATTACATGTTGTTTAAAATTAATTTAATCAAACATATTAAAAAGAAATTATACTTTATCAAATATTATCAGGGCACCATATCAGAACCGTGGATCCTCTGGTGTCTCTTGAGAGGACCTTTTTGGCTAAAGGCCTTTCCACACTGAGAACATTGATACGGCTTTTCCCCAGTATGGATCCTCTGGTGTTTCTTGAGAGAACCTATTTGGCTAAAGGCCTTTCCACACTGAGAACAATGATATGGCTTTTCCCCAGTATGAATCCTCTGGTGTGTCTTGAGACTACTCATAAGGCTAAAGGCCTTTCCACACTCAGAACACTGATACGGCTTTTCCCCAGTATGGATCCTCTGGTGTGTCTTGAGATTACTTATTCGGCTAAAGGCCTTTCCACACTGAGAACACTGATACAATTTTTCCCCAGTATGGATCCTCTGGTGTGTCTTGAGATTACTTATTTGGCTAAAGGCCTTTCCACACTGAGAACACTGATACAATTTTTCCCCAGTATGGACCCTCTGGTGTGACTTGAGATGACCAATTTGGCTAAATGCCTTTCCACACTGATAACACTGATATGGCTTTTCCCCAGTATGGATCCTCTGGTGTTTCTTGAGATTACTTATGTGGCAAAAGGCCTTTCCACACTGAGAACACTGATACGATTTTTCCCCAGTATGGATCCTCTGGCGTGTCTTCAGCCTACTCATAAGGCTAAAGGCCTTTCCACACTGAGAACACTGATACGGCTTTTCCCCAGTATGGATCCTCTGGTGTATCTTGAGAGAACCTATTTGCCTAAAGTCCGTTCCACACTGAGAACACTTATACGGCTTTTCCCCAGTATGGATCCTCTGGTGTGACTTGAGACTACTTATTTGGCTGAAGTTCTTTCCACACTGAGAACAGTGATACGATTTTCCCCCAGTATGGATCCTCTGGTGTGTCTTGAGACTACTCATAAGGCTAAAGGCCTTTCCACACTGAGAACACTGATACAGCTTTCCCCCAGTATGGACCCTCTGGTGTGACTTGAGATGACCAATTTGCCTAAATGCCTTTCCACACTGATACGGCTTTTCCCCAGTATGGATCCTCTGGTGTGACTTGAGACTACTTATTTGGCTAAAGGCCTTTCCACACTGAGAACACTGATACGGCTTTTGCCCATTGTGGATCCTCTGGTGTGACTTGAGACTACTTATTTGGCTAAAGGCCTTTCCACACTGAGAACACTGATACAGCTTTTCACCAGTATGGATCCTCTGGTGTGACTTGAGACTACTTATTTGGCTAAAGGCCTTTCCACACTGAGAACACTGATACGGCTTTTGCCCAGTGTGGATCCTCTGGTGTTCCTTGAGAGAAGACATGTGTCTAAAGGCCGTTCCACACTCTGAACAGTGATACGGCTTTTCTCCAGAGTGTGTGATCTGATGGTAGGTGAGATTTGAATTTGTCTTGAAACTCTTCCCACAAGTACTGCACTGATATGGCTTTTCACCAGTATGGACCTTCTGGTGTACCTTGAGAGCAGACATGTATTTAAAGACCTTCCCACACTGAGAACATTCATTTGGCTTTTTTCCAGCAAGTGTCATCATATGCTCAGTTAGGTGTGAGCAAATGGGACTTCTGTCTTTGTCTCTTCTTTCCTCAGATTTCCAACTCTTGTAAGATTTGATCCTTTGAATATCCCCTGTAATATTTAAGAAGAAAAAAATGAAAAAGACATTTTCTCTCCTTTGAATGCAGCAGACTGCAGGTAGTATCCCATAAGTAGGGTATTCACAGTTCTGTGTGCTCTTTATATGTCTTATATTGTGAAGCACAGGTTAGCCATTTTCTGAAATGGAAGTATAATAAGCAACTTACTTGTAGGTGAAGAGTCAAAGTCATCATTTTCTCTTAAATCAAATTCTTCTTCAGCCTTGATTTCCATTGGTGAATATGTTTCTTCTTTCAAGGTCATGATGGGTGACATGTTCATTTCAGTCTTGCTTTCACAATCCATTCCAGACTTTTTTTCCACTGTCTGAATTGTAGACAGATACTCTTGTAGGAAATCATCAAACTCTTCCTCTTTTATCTCCTTCTTCACTGAAGTGGGCAGTTGTGTTAGTTCAGTTAATCCAGACATTTCAGACTTCAGTTCTGTTTTGAAGGAAAAAATCCTTGGTGAATTACACATAGAATGTACTTCCAGAGCATCACAGTGCCAGCATTTAAAAGGTGAGTTTAGTAATCTGACTCCACGCTATGGGGTTAATATAATGCTTCTTCTGCCTGACCAATTATCTTCCTGGATTTAAACTTAGTGCAATGCAAACTAGCATGAAAAAGGGTTATGGGCTAGTCTGGGAAGTCCCGCCCCACTTCTTCCGGCCAAATTGATTTTGCCTCTGCAGTGGGTCTGGTCAACTTCGGATAGCCGTTCATTTCAAGATTTCCAGAATCCTTGGAGCCAATCACAAACTGGCTTTTGGCTACCTGGCGCGCCATTGGCGGATTTAAACTTACCACGGCTACGTTACAAAATCTACTGCACGGAGAGTTTTTAAACATTGGACATGGTGGCCGCCGAAGCACCGCAAAACTTCGATAAGGCAAGTTTTCTTTGAAAACAGAACAGAAACTTGCCCTGGAACAATTCATACAGAAAAAAATATGTGTTTGCTTTATTACCGATCGTTGTATCGTTGTATAGTATCGTTGGTCTGATTGGTTAAAGGACTGTCCAATCAGGTGGCTGAAGTGGAGCACCGTTGAGAGTTGGCCAGACCAACTGAACAAATGGAATGCAGTGAAGGGGCAGGGAATTCCCAGACAAGTTATGGGCAGGAATTACACATCTTTGAGAACCATTTACACATCTGATAGTCCTCAGGTGGGCATCAGCCTGCAGAAACTCCACAATGGAGTGTAGCAGGGGGCTTGGGGTGTAAATTGAAATCTGATGGGGGAGGGGAGTGAAGTGGGGTGGGCTGGTAAAATGAAGGAATGTTTATACTGTATGTATAGGTGTTTATACTGTATGTATAGGTGTTTATACTGTTTGTATAGGTGAGTATTTTTTTTAGCAGTGTGTTTTGTTTGTGTGTATGTCTTTCATACTGATATAAGGATAGAGAGGAAGTTTAATATCAGACATTACATTCCAGTGTGAAGCTCCACAAAAAAAAATATAAAAATAAATAAAATTCATTGGACCTAAGAAACTAAAATAAAAAATTTGAGTACACAGGACATTATCATTTGCACCAGAATCCCAGACATTTACCCAAATTAATTCTGAATACATTTCTTTTCATCTGTTTTTGCCACACATGGATGGCAGTGGTGCATCCAGCTCAACTACAATTCAAGGGGTTTGACCTTATATGATAACGTATCTTACTTTAAAAATACCACAAAAACATATGTAACTTACATTAATAATAATATAGTATATAATAGCTTCATTCTTGGCAGTACTCCAACAAAAAAATGATGTGGTCATTGGCTATCAGGGTCTTAGCAGTGCCTGCCTCCAGTGCTCCCCTGCAGTGCATTTTCAGCCATGGTGGCATCATACTACATCCTCTTTGCACAGTAATGTCTCACACACTTGTGTCCAATTAGATTGTTTGAATATGTAACGATTCATCCTAAACTAGTGGTATGTTTATTCTGACTTCAGTGCACGTGTTCAAGCCCAGCACAGACTTGGAATTCCCTCCCTGAACGTGAAACGTTTTACTTTTTTTTTTAATAGTAGGTAATACTGCAAAAACATGCTCATTTTCAAAATCGTTCTTGTGAATGTTGGTAAAATAATGTTGGCGTTTTACTATGCACCACATTTTCATATTAATTGCCCACCCCAGCATTAGATAATCACAGCTTTCGGGGGTAACATTTGCCCTTACAAGAGCATTTAGCGGGAGCAGAACCAGTAATCACTCTGTAATCAAGCATAAGTGACTTTTACTTAATGCGAGCAGCTACAGGCAGCCAGTGGCGCTCATGAAGTGTCAGCAGAAGCTGTGGTGTCAGTGGTAGCTGTAGTGTCAGTGGTAGCTGTGGTGTCAGAGGTAGCTGGGGTGTCAGTGGTAGCTGTAGTGTCAGTGGTAGCAGTGGCGGTCCGTGCATTTCACGACTAGGCCTTCAGCGATGCCCAGTGTCGCCAACTCGAAATCTGATTGGTTGTCACAACTCTCTGTTTCAGTTCATTCAACTTAAATTAACTGAAACAGCCAGTTGTGATAACCAATCAGATGTGCACGGGCCTTCAATGTGAATTCTGAAGGCCTCAGGGAAGATTTATGTTCTCAGGGAAGATTTCTCGGAGCGTGGCAACACATGATAGCTGAAATATGATTGGATGAAAGCTCTAACATAAATTAACAACGCTGGAAGCTATGAAATGAAGATAATGGACTATGGGGAATAATTTAATACATATTTATGAAAAGAAAACATTAAAATTAAATTTAGTTTATTACATTTATTGTCTGATGATGTTTAGGGCAGCAGAGAAGGCCTTGAAGGCCCTGACGGACCACCACTGAGTGGTAGCTGTTGTGTCAGTGGTAGCTGTAGTGTCAGTGGTAGCTGTAGTGCCAGGGGTAGCTGTAGTGTCAGTGGTAGCTGTGGTGTCAGTGGTAGCTGTGGTGCCCATGGTAGCTGTGGTGCCTGTGGTAGCTGTGGTGCCCGTGGTAGCTGTGGTGCCCGTGTCAGTGGTAGCTGTAGTTTCAGTGGAAGCTGAAGTACCCGTATCAAGCCAATGATGGCAGGCAAAGAGGAGTGTGTATATATGTGTGTGTGTGTGTTTCTGGAAGGGGTGTGAGTGCGAAACTAGAACAGAGGCTTATTGAATGAAGGCCATAAAATATAGGCCATAAGGCCAATAAATATACCCAGGCTTGTGTTAATTATCTTAACAAAGAAAGTGCTTCTGATATTAATGTGCTTGTTCATTACATTTTTTCATGGGCTACAACAATAGCTGGCTGTGGTTGGTAGGTTGGTCAAAGTTGAACATCCTCCTCTACACAACAGACCAATACTTAACAGTCGTACCTTCTCCATCCAGATAGGAATTTGCTGACCAGTTGGTTAAAAAATAACACCCTTACAGCCCACAGTCAGTGTTTAGTCAGTCAACTGATAGCAACATCAGTGTATTTCGTTATTCAGTTTGGCATGCCACCATCTTAAGTTGCAAACACAGTTGCAGTTGCATTGACATGATGGGTGAACACTGCATTAAAAGACAATTTGACACTCGTATGTGTGTTCACACATTTTCAGTGAGGAGCGGGTAAAATAAAAATGGCAATATTACCTATACTTAAATGTATCTCTATCGTTTTTTAAATTGATGTTTTCTAACCATCTTCGCACTCACTTATAGCGTGTCCTTTGCTCGCAAATGCTGATGCTGAACAAATAGTACATTATTCTCTAATTTTGCTCTCAGCTGTATATTGATTTACTTGAATAGACCTATGAGCTCCTAAGAGTAATCAAAGCGGTGACAGGCATCAGAGCCAATATCAAGGCAGGCAGCATATTAGGTATGGTCAATGTATGCTGAAATGCCAGCTAGTATTTGGTTTTTATCACAAACTTCTAAATTTTACTTGTTTTGTGGTTTGCAAAGTTTTTGAGTTTCTCCATCGGTTGCACATAAACTTAGATAACCTTGTATGTGACAAACAAACATAATTTATCCAACAATATTTGCATTTCATAGTCTATTTCATATTTATTCAATAGTAAACAATCCATAAAACACTTATATTTGGTTTGTAGCCCTATTTGTACAACCATAGTGAATCATTGACTTTTTTTTCAGACAACCATTAAGATCCTGAAGAGCGCAGGAATGTCTCAATTACAGACAGTTGCAATGAGTTGCCTGTTCCTGAACTGAATTTACTTTATGCACTACACATAGTCTACATTACTGACACACATGACACTTTATTTTACTGTTCTTCTAACATACTGACTTTTGTTAATATTTGTAAATAAAATAATTATTGTTTAAAGATTACCCGACGGTGTCTGTCTTCCCCATGTCGTGGCTACTGTGAGCTAGGTTGTGTTGAAACATTAAAGTCTTGAATGAAACCATACACCCTATTTGAACACATGATGCACTTTATTAAGTTATTTTGTTTAAACATTAAGGCTTATTGAAGTATATTAAAGACAAATGTGTTGTGGGAGAAGGATAACTCCATGTTTTTTTATGCATTTTCTTTCATACAAAAAATCCCATTAATTCCCAGCCCATTCAGAGGCATACAGTATATATGAATGTATTTTAGACGTGTATTATACTAGTGTAAAGTTCCACAGAGTAGTGTGAGGCACTTTGTGTGTGGCACATACCCTAGTCTGCAGCTGTCTGTGTGTTCTTTGATAATAAGGCTCCCTGACAGATAACAGTTTCTATCTGTAAACAATATCCAAACATTTACACGTACAATCCACATGTGTGCACACCAGTTCCTACATGCTAAAAACTACAGACCCTTCATTGGCAAAATGGCAACATACATGCCATGCTTTCATCAGGATAACTTATGTCATCATGTAACCAGATAGCCTTCTTTAGTGTCCTTAACATGGTAGTGTACAGCATGAGGTGGACTGACAAGCGCATTTTTTTACGTTTCAAATCCACCAAGCTTAATTATATTAAGCTTATGTTCATTGAATTATTATTTAAACAGTGCATTCACTGCACTGTACTGCTCTCCGGCAATCATGGTAAAGGGGACATAATTCAATAATAACATTAAATATACCCGTATTATGCATTAACACAAATGTGTTGACGTTGAGCCTTATGCCGTTTACAACATAATTACAAATGTCATTAAATATACATATACATACATTATGTGTTAAGACTAGCCCTATATGTTGACGTATAGCCCTAATGCTGTAAACCGTTTACAACATTATAAACCATTACATTAAATAAACCTGCATTATGCGTTAAGACAAGCCAGATATGTTGATATTGTGCCTTGTGCTGTAAACGGTGTTTGAGCATGCGCATCTTGGATAGTTTGCTCTTGAGCTTCTGCCGTAAACCGTTTGTGTTTGGGCATGCGCGATGTGCGGGACTACCATCCGGTTGTGACTGTCGCTTCCAAATGTGAGTCCCTGCCTGATGTGAGTCCGCATGCGTCACTTTGCGACACTTTTGTAGTACAACGAGCCAGGTAATGCTGGTGGTGTACAGCATGAAGTGGAATGACAAGCGCATTTGTTTACGTTTGAAATCCACCAAGGTTTATGATGTTAAGCTTCATGTTTATTGAATTATTAGTTAAGCAGTGCATTAATTACTAGTAACAGTAATACAAAATAGTCCCATATGTTGACGTTGAGCCTTATGCTGTTAACTGTTTACAACACAATTAAATGTAACATTAAATGTACCGGTATTATGCGTTAAAACCAGCCCCATATGTTGACGTTGAGCCTTAGCTGTTCACCGTTTACAATACAATTAAATATACCAGTAACATTCCCAAATTATGCGTGAAGACTAGCCCCATATGTCGATGTTAGGCCTTATGTTGTAAACCGTTGACAAAATTATAAAACACTACGTTAAATAAACCTACATTATGCGTTATGAGAAGCCAGATACGTTGATATTGAACCATGTATGAGCATGCGCGTCTTGGATAGTTTGCTCCAGAGCCTTCTGCCGTAAACCGTTTGTGTTTGCGCATGCGGACTCACATCAGGCAGGGACTCACATTTGGCAGCGACAGTGACTGTTGCTGCCCTATCAGAGTAGGCTGCCATATCTCACACATCGCGCATGCTCAAACACAAACGGTTTACGGCAGAAGGCTCAATATCAACATATCTGGCTTGTCTTAACGCATAATGTAGGTTTATTTAACGTAATGTTTGGTCATTTTGTAAACGTTTTATCATTTTGTAAAGGCTCCACGTCAACATATGGGGCTATTTTGTATTACTGTTATTAGTAATGAATGCACTGCTTAATTAATAATTCAATAAATGATGCTTAACATCATAAACCTTGGTGAATTACCTGGCTCGTTGTAACAGTGTCGCAAAGTGAAGCAAGCGACTACGATTCGGTAATTACTACGCATGCGCGACTCAGATAGGGCAGCAACAGTGACTGTTAGGCCCAGGTCCAATAGACCCTTTTATGACCTACGTCATAAACGTTAAGCGCAAACATTCTGGAGGCAAAAAAGCGGAAATTTTAGCCATAGTTAGTGACAGTGCAAGAGGATTTTGGAGAGATAAAGCTAAGGATTTCTTCGTCTCGGTTTCTTCGTTAAAAAAATGCCATCTTGTTGTGTTGTGGGATGCCAAAACAGGTCAACTAAAAAAAAAAGGTGTCAATTTCTACCGCATTCCTTCGGGGAAAAGACTGTTTAATGCAAACAGGCGTAGATTCTGGCTTCAAGCTATAAAACGAGTAAACTGGACTGAAGACATCATTAAAAATGCACGCATATGTGGGTCACATTTTATATCCGGTAAGTGAATTTTGTTTATGTTAGCTGACTTGAAATTGTGTTAGTTAAATCTGAGATAACTTAGTTGGCCAAAACAGCTCCCTATAGCTAATGTTATCCATATCTAACTTTAGCCTTGCAATTTTAGGTTAACTTAACGTTAACGATATCTAACCATTAACGTTAGCTAACCGTTAATGTTAGCTAGTTCATAGTACATTCATGTATTCATTTCATACAATTATACAATGCATACAATGATCGTGGGTTGAGTCTGTGCTTAATGTACTCGTAGGAGAAGCCTCAATTAACTACGAAAGCCCCGACATTGTCCCTTCGCCAGAGACCTGAAGCTAAATTGGAGAGGTAAGGCGTGTTTGCTCTTGATAAGTTAGCAGCCAACAGTGCCTGCAACCTAGAGCAGGTGATGTTAACTTATGGCATCAAAGCTAGCTATCCAAGGTAACATCGCCTGCTCTGTATTGCAAGCTTTGAGAGAAATGGCAGTCAGTAGTTACCTCTATTATGTGCAATCTAATCTTACAGATTTTCAAAGGAATAAACTGCTATCTGAGAGATCTGTTAAATCACCTTCCCTATTGACTACTGATCTTTGCCCTGGTGAGAACACACTTTTCAATTCAATCAAACATGTAAAATGTACTTGTGCTACTCATTATTTGTTTTTTTACATGTGTTGTCAGTAAAACTTATAATTCCTGTCTTCACATTAATGTCTTACAGTTGAAGATGAGCCCCATTGGAAGAGGATGCCATGTGCCCAAAGAAAGATTATGAAAATCTGAGGCACATGTATGAACAGATTCAGGTTGAATATGTGAGCCTGCACCAAGAGTTTGGTGAAATCCAAAATGAAAACAAGAAGCTAATAGAAGCGCTTCAGAACAACAAGTATTCTTACCACTCAATCAGAAATAACAGTGTACAGTTTCTTTTTCTCACAGGAATAACTACTATAATCTTTGACTGGTTATTGAAAAAACTAAAAGGCAATGTAGAAAAGTTTACTGAAATACGTACCCTGGGAGATCACCTACTGATTGTGCTTATGAAACTTAGATTGGATCTCACTAACACTGACATAGCACTTAGGTTTAAAGTATCGAACAGCACAATATCATGCATTTTGAGAACCTGGTTACCTTCTATGGCTAAAGTGTTGAAACCACTTATAAAATGGCCAAGTCAGACTGCTGTTTTAAAGAACATGCCCAAAAGTGCACAGAGATTTTTATAGACAGACCTAGTAACTTGACTGCCCAGGCCCAGACATGGTCTACATATAAACACAACAATACAGTTAAGTATTTAGTTGGCATTACACCCGCCGGGGCCATATCCTTTCTATCCCCAGGTTCGGGTGGCCGGGTGTCAGACAAGCAGATTACCAATTAATGGGATTTTTAGATCTTTTGGAGCCTACAGATGACATTTTAGCTGATAGGGGCTTTTTAATTAGAGAAGAGCTTGCCGCGTATGGTGCCACCCTGCTTATTCCAAATTTCACCGAAGGAAAAAGACAACTGGGTTGACACATCAAGACAACTTTCACGTGTAAGAATTCACATAGAAAGAGTTATTGGCCGGTGGAAGAATTTTAAAATCTTACAATCGGTCATTCCAGTGTCACAAGTTGACCTCCTAGATGATATAGTGAATGTGTGTGGTGCCCTCACAAATCTCTGCAAGTCTGTTGTTTCCAAATGATATAAAATGAACTGTGTTTGCTGATAAATGTAATCCACAAATGATATTCAGACAAATAAATGACTATGTACTATACTTTCTTTATTAAATTAAAACTATTTGAACCTTGTCTTAAGCTCATGCTTTTTTACCTCTTTCACTGCTTTCTTTAAATTTGCACACAGCCGTAGTGGAAGTGGCTGTCACATTGGACACAGTGAATCATTTTACCATAGTCTGGCTTTTCACACTGTATGCAGGCTTGTGTTGTTTTACATGCTCCTGATGTACAAGATGCCCTCCCTGTCCTCCCCATCCTAACATAGAGCTCAATCTTTAACAGCACTGCTGCTGCATGGCTGCAACAAGACCCTATAGCCTGCAATGTCAGATAAAAAAAAATGGTATAAAACGAGTATACTAAATGTGGCTATCATAACAAATATAAGTTGTATTGTAGCATAAATAAGAGTTACAACGCTTTTTTTTTGTTAGATGCCAAATAGCCTGGAAAATGTTTGAAACCTCAAGAATAGGTTTGGGCTTGGACGTACAGGAGACTTAAAAGAGTGTAAATATTAGCTCATTCGCTAACATTACAGTTAACCGTGGTTGCAATGGTTATGTAGTTCCTACACGTAAACCTTGACGATGAAACGTTTATGATAAGGTCGACTTACTCTGCCATGCATGTGCAATTTAACGTGAAGCGGTAGCGTTGGTGGGTTTGTTGATAAAAACACATGGTTTATACATTATTGTCTTTGTTCCTTGTCATTGGCTTGGTAGCACCTCAGATTTTAGGACGCAGAAATCATCATTGAGGTCGCAGTACTTAATATCCTGGAGTGGACATGCCCGCAGACAACGTAGTTATAGGCATCGAGTGACTTGAATGATCGTAATGTATCTTTTGTGTAAACACTGGGTTTTTCTATTAAGTATGTATAAATATCTGTCCATTTTGATGGGTCAACTATCCAATCCGTGATCGAATATGGATCGGGAAGTTGGATTCCATAACTTAATGTCAATTTATTAACGTAACTTCCGAGATCATTAGGATAAAGCGAAAGCAGGTATGAACTTAAGCCATTTCTTTTGCCCCCAGAATGCGTGCGCAACCTAGAACGCTGAGCATTGTTTACCAACGGCGAAAGGGTCTATAGTCTTTAAATGCTGCCTTACTACCTTCCTCTCTTAAATAAGAGAATGAATGACCGTCCCAATTCGCTTAATTATTTTGTTCTAGGTTATATTTTTCCTTAAAATACGTCAAATAACGGTCATTTTTCAAGGTACCACCGATGTAGCCTTGATGCTGTCTATTACCCACAAACCTGTGCGCCACGACCCTCCGGCACAATAATGACTGGATGCAGCCTGCGGGACGGGGCGGGGACATCCACATCCATATCCATGTGCTACGTTCCATGTGTTCTGCGCATGTGCCGAACTTCTCGCAGGGCTTGTTGAGTGTATTTCAGTCAGAGAGCAGCGGTTCCCATGCTAGATCGGTTATGGCAAGCTTGTTTCTGGGAAATATGTGTATGTGAATAAAGGTTATCCATACGACTTTTTATATATCCAATCCACTTGGTTTGTTGTTTATTGTTCAGGTCAACCAGAATATTGTAGGCCTTATTTTAGGCTCTCGACCGGTTAGCTAACATAAAATCCAGTGGAGGACGTAGATAGTAACTAGCATAGCTATCAACGATAAATAATTGATTATTGTTAACTTTGCACATGAGCAATTCTAGCGATCTCAGTCACTACGCGGAGTTTGAGTATTCAACGATGACTTTCTTGATGACTGTATTGGCAGCACATCTGGGCGATTATAACACTGGCAGAACAGCGAGCGCAAAGCTGGACTTGGTAGTCTCTGATATGTGGTGTCCTGATGTAACTGGCCGATCGATATGAATTAGATGAAATAACTAAAATAAACGATTCAGAGCATTGTTGAGTGAATGTCTTTCCTGTTATGTAAAGCACATTGAGTGCCTTACTTTGCAAACTGCACATTTTATCTTATTATACGGTATTCATTCACTTATTCTTTATACAACTACCATTCAGAACTACATTTCAATAAGACAATCATTGACAGCCAACAAAATAAGTCTTACTCTTAAGGTTGAGATAGGGTGTGTAAATCACAACAGGGAGGATTTTATGAAAAGTTAAATATTTGACACCACAATCAGATCTTTGCCTCAGTGCTTACCGTCTTTTCTGTGATTTTCTCCAGATTGTGGTTTAGCCTATTGTTACTGGATTGTGTGTGTGTGTGTGTGTGTGTGTGTGTGTGTGTGTGTGTGTGTGTGTGTGTGTGTAAAAGGGTCAAATCAATAAGACTGTGCTGTACATTAACAAAACCACAAGAACTTTTAATAATTGTCCTAAGGGGATAAAAAAAAAAAATTAAATTTACATTAAAACCAAACAAAAGAAACAGCTGGTGGAAACAGAACACACAACAACATACAATTAACAACAACACAATCTAACTATAACACATTGCCTGGATACAGAGCTTCCGCTGATCAATGCACGTTTGGAAGAATACTTGCATGTCCTCCATTTCACTGAACACAAACATAAAGGGTTCTTTATCCTCTTGGTAACCCTCTGGGTTATCATCTGTGTCATCGATGCCCTTTAAATTATTCAGTGCTTTCTCCTTGTCCTCCTCTGACATGTCCCTGTATTTTGGCAGATTAATAGTACCCCTGAACAGTGACAGGTTGCCCTCCAGCCACTGCACAGCAGCTTCCATGTGTGCAACAATCTTTGGGGTCTGGGTTAGGACGGGAAATGTATTTAAAAAAAGAGTTTAGTAGATTTCACATTATCCCAGGGAACTCCCATATCCCACCATACCCTGACAGGTTACCTTACCTGCACACATGGTCGTTTGCAAGGAGGGGGGGACTCCTCCATCAGGGCCTCCTCCTCTGAAAAATGTAAACAAAGATGGTGGACCACACCCTACGCGGGTACTAGCGATATAATTTACAGTTATGTCGTGTTTTTGACTCGGAGAATAGGATAGTAAGAAACCACAAAGCCTGGAAGTATGTGTCGTTGTGCTCTACGTCAGCCATTAAGGACTGACTATCAACAGCAAACTCCCCATTTACCAGCTAGCTAATGGATAGTTTGTCCACAGAAAGACTGTCAATCATTCCACTTTTTCAAACAAATGAATCACCTTACCTCGATATCTGTTATTGCCGTTTTGGGCTGCCCAGAATTAATGTACAATTAATAAAAATCGGCTTGCGTTGGAAGAACTTAAGTCAGTTTAGCCTGCTCACGTGTCGGGTGCTTTGCATTCACTCCCCTTCTTGTGCGCAACGAAAAGCAGGGCTGTCTCTCTCCCTCCCCCTTTCTCGTTTTTTTTCCACCCGTATCTGTTAACGTTAGGCAGGTTTGTAGCTGCTATGCTAAGGCGAATACAATTAAAATCAGCAACGATGTATTCCTACTGTTGTACAAATGACAAGTATAATTCTAGTATTCATATATGAAACGGTAAAAGTCATATATATATATAGGATAAAAAAGGTGTATATCGGGTTCCTTTGCATTGAAACATACAGTGGCCTAACTACAGTATTTTGGAGGTTTTCAGTTTAGCCTCCGTGTGTGTGTGTGTTCATTGTTTTGGATTATCGTTAATGGAGAAGAAAGGAGAATGTAAAATGGCTATATTCCAAGGATTTGCCTTAACTGTGTGTAAGGGTTACCGAGAAAGGTGCTCCCTCTCGCTATGGTTAAAATTGAAAACCCCGTTTACTTCTCAAGCGTTATAAAATGTACCTATACTGTACTGACACGGTCATGAATATAGTACGAATGGCAGTTGTATGTAATCATACGAAAACAAGTCCATGGAATTGCCGTTAGACGAGAGTTTGGGTGGCTCTTAGAAGAGCCTTTGTTTATGGGGATTAACGCAGCTTTACTTGGAGCTGGTGTATTTGGTGACGGCCTTGGTTCCCTCAGACACGGCGTGCTTGGCTAGCTCACCGGGCAGAAGCAGACGCACTGCGGTCTGGATCTCCCTGGAGGTGATGGTGGACCTCTTGTTGTAGTGAGCCAGGCGGGAAGACTCCCCAGCGATGCGCTCAAAGATGTCGTTGACGAAAGAGTTCATGATGCCCATCGCCTTGGAGGAGATACCGGTATCAGGGTGGACCTGCTTCAGCACCTTGTACACGTAGATGGCATAGCTCTCCTTCCTAGTCTTTCTGCGCTTCTTGCCTCCTTTCCCTGCAGTCTTTGTCACTGCCTTCTTAGATCCCTTCTTGGGTGCTGACTTCGCTACTTCAGGCATGATTCCCGATGATGTAGGTTCAGATATGTGTGGGATAGCGAGGCTGCGTGTTTATAAAGAAGGGTGTATGCAAATCAGTAACTGTGACACGCCTATTAGAAATAAAGGATGAAGCGGGGTTAGCTGACGTTTCGTTTAGCTCCCCACCACTCACGAACAACCTACACCATTACGTCATATTAACGGACACTCCCCTTTCTTTTGTTACCAAGTCCCGCAATTTTTCTATTGATTAGTAGTGATCAAATACGCTCTCGTAATACCACACTGTTAATTTTAAAGCACCGTTTTCGTCTGTCTATTAATCGCTATTATTATATTTAGACTACTCTACAATGTTCTGGGTATGAAAATATTGATATAATACCAAACAGACAGCATAGCCACACTAATTGTAAAATGATTGCATGAAGATTTATACTATTCCAGCTTGCTATCGAAATTTCGTGTAGCCTAGTTGTCATGTGAAATATTACGGAGGACTGGGATGAATGTATTTTTTTTTTCTTTGAGAATATAGGACTGGAACAGAGTACTCCTTGTTTTTCTTATCTCTGTAACTGTTAAATAGACACTGGCGGAAACACGATTCATCCGATTTGATCTTCACTATGTGTTTCTGATCCTTTTGCAGAAGACCACACCACTAGACCTTTTACTAATATGACTTATCTCGCATTGGGCTGGTTATTATCAGATTTCCATCGCAAGTCTTTCAGCCTAGATGGTTTTATTCGACTGTGTAGACTACTCGTCATTGCCATTGACCTTGTGTGTTGGGCCAATATTAACCAAGCAACTTCTGGCATTTTTCTGCACATATTACTAAGGAGAGGATTTTATTTCACACCTACGTTATATTTTACAATACATCGTAATTTGATGTATATAGGTCAATGTTATGACTATTAACAACACAATTAATATCAGGTTGGATGGAATCGTTCGTTTGACCGACAGATTAAATACTACGAGTGCATTCAACCCTGAATTACCCAGGTTCTAAGGTGTACTGCCGGGGGTATCTTTTTTTTTAATATATATATATATATATATATATATATATTGCTCATAACACATTCAGAAATGATGAGGCTCAAAGAGGAAGCAGGCTAAACCAAATGAGACGACCTACAAGAAGACTGCGAAACAAGTCAGATAGACCCGCCCCACTATTGTCAAGGACGCGGAGATGCGCAGGCGTGACAATTTCTGCATTGTTGGAAAGGAATTCAATGTATGAATTCACCGATTTTTTATAAAAGCTGTTGTCCGGAACCCTATAAATAACATAATATGTCCGCGCACAAGCATAATCGTGGAATTGCAGCACGTGAAAGGCAGTTTCAGATCGAGTCAGATGACTTTCAAGTCTAACAGTAGGATGTGTTAACGTCCTTGAAAACCTTCAATGATATTGCCCCATTATGCATACAATATGTTTTTTATTCAACATAATTAATTAACAATAATTAACATAATTAACAATATGTTTTTTATTCAACTTTCCGTCCGACAGTGTAACTGTCTGTGTTCTGTGTTTACAAAGTTGAGTTGCTCTCTCGTTTGTCACCATATGTTATTATTTTACCGATTATGTACACGATATTGGCTCAAACACAGCTAATATAACAGCGATATGGCAATGTCAAGGGGGTGTCTGTATTCCTGAAGTTTTACAGTATTTACTGTTACTACCACTATAATAGTGGCAAAATAAGGCTTACATTTGTAGTAATGTTACTCTGTCAGGACAGGTGTATACTGGTCGTTATCCAATAGTACGAACCCATATTTCATTTTGGCTTCCCTCGTTTCTCTGAAAGTGGATGTGTATTTGCATGATAATATTTTAAATACTTACATTTCTGATATTTGGTCAGGGATTTTCTACAAGCAGATGTATATGAAGTCTAGTCCTTCAGTATGATCACTGCGGTCATCTTGGCGAGTCTGTGTTATACTGACTACAAAACATCCTAAGTCTGACAATAACTGGGGTGTATATACATTGTTTAAATATGTTTGTTAAGTAAAAGAGACTCAAGTTGCTATACCGGGGTATTTATGGTAAGTGTTTTGCTTGATTTTATGGATTTTATACGCATAATAACAGCTCTAAGTCCACAATAGCGACTCGATTTCCTCGATGCAGGACTCGCTTTTCAGTTTGGTACGACTCTGAAATAGGCTAAAAGTCGGCTTTCTTTAGTTAATATGTAAGACCAGAACTTATTCTTTATCTTTCAGAACTTTTTTTAAAATTTCCAGATTTTGTAATGGCTCATATTCTCTCAAAATATGAGAGGAGAAAACACAACTTGGTGCTCGACAGGAAAGAATGAACAGAGAGGCATCGACGTTGAATCTAAACGGTTCTCATGGTGAGCTTAATTTCAGCCTGCTTCACTAGCGGGGTACTCAGTCAGACATTTACAGTTGCTGTCAGTGCGTCTCTCTTGAACTCTCGAACAATGGCAGAAGTTGCTCCCGCTCCAGCCGCCGTCCCGGCGAAATCACCCAAGAAGAAGTCCGCCCCACGGCCCAAGAAGGCAGGACCCAGTGTCGGCGATCTCGTCGTGAAAGCTGTGTCGGCATCCAAGGAAAAGAAAGGTGTCTCTCTGTCCGCGCTGAAGAAGTCCCTAGCTGCCGGTGGCTACGACGTCGAGAAGAACAACACTCGCGTCAAGTTGGCCGTCAAGAGTCTCGTGTCGAAGGGTACTTTGCTACAAACCAAGGGCACCGGAGCGTCCGGCTCCTTCAAGCTGAACAAGGAAGAAGCCAAGAAGAAGCCAGTAAAGAAAGTTGCTCCCAAGGCGAAGAAGCCGGCTGCCAAGAAACCCGCCGCAGCAAAGAAGGCCACCAAGAGCCCCAAGAAGGCAGTGGCTAAGAAGCCCGCTGCTGCTAAGAAGTCTCCGAAGAAGGCGAAGAAACCCGCCGCTGCAAAGAAGGCCACCAAGAGCCCCAAGAAGGCAGTGGCAAAGAAGCCCGCTGCACCCAAGAAGGCAGCGAAGAGCCCTAAGAAGGTAAAGGCAGCAAAACCCAAGGTAGCTAAGCCTAAAACCGTCAAACCTAAAAAGGCAGCTCCCAAGAAGAAGTAAAGTGCAGACCTACATTCATCACAATGAATCAAAAGGCTCTTTTAAGAGCCACCCACTTATGTCATGAAAGTCTTTGTTCCAAACACACCTAACTGTTTTATGGTGGGTTCAGTAGTATGTTTCACATGTTAACGGGACTGGGTCATTGTTTACTGTACAAAATAACCTGGCCAACTGAAGTGTTGAGCTGTATTATCCGATAGTTTTTTCTGAAGAATGCAGTATTTAAGTGTTGCTGGCACTACCGAAAGTTTACATTAGTTGGTATTCATAGTGTACATCAACCAGTAGATCAATACGAGTGATTTCAGTCAACCCTCGTTTCAGCTTAACCACCACTTACAGGAAGTACAGCTGGTTCATAATTATACTTGATACACTTAAATAATGGGCCCTACCAGCATCAATGGAGATACACATAAACACATTATAATGTTGACAAGAAGGTCATACACGCATTTTGTCGGCGCCAGTTAGTTACCGCGGTAAGAATAATACCTGAACTGTTGGGCTGAAATTACTAGTGAGGTGTGATTTGAAAAATCAGGGATGAATACAGATACGTGTAAATCGACACTTAAAAGCCATAACACAAAGTATTTGCCTATGATAAATTGTTGGAAATGTCTGCAATATAAACCAACAAAAAGCGCGGTCAAATATAACAAAGAGTTCAACACATTACAATGACAGACTCGACCGACAGTTGGGTGCTACACGGCAATTGGCTCTACGCTTCAGTGAGTCAGCCAATGAAAAACTGCCGTCATTCAGAAGTGTTCTATTGTGACTGCAACGAACTTGATTTGGATATGGGACAATACAATAGTTAGCGAGCCAGCTTTCACCAATACTACACCTTAATTTGTTGTAGTCACAATAAAACAATTCTATTTACTATCTAAGATCTAAGGTTAATTACAATAACCGGTTATTGCAACTGTTGGGTACTTATACAGTGCCAATCCCCAAGAAAGGCTGGGAGCTAAATCTGAATAATCGGGTGTTAGTTGGTCAGCTAAGAATATTAAAGTACTTTATTCTCACATATACAAATGAAGAATCTGTATGTTCGGGCAAACGGATTTTTTTAAACATCGAGGCCGTGCTACACCTTTATTTAGTAGAAGTCCACTTTAATATCGAGCTTACTTTCATTAAATCGTTCCGATTTTATTGCAAAAAGGCGGTAAAAGCAGTTTAAGTGCTAGAGGAGTAACACAAAAAGTGGGCATAGCATCTCTGCTATGATTGGCTCTTGGCATTCCCTTTTCAGCGAATGAAGGTTTCGACTTTGTCCTATAATTTCTGTCTCAGTCACGATACCGTCCCATCATTCACTGACATCCGAAACCCTTTTAAACTACAATCAACATGAGTGGACGAGGCAAAACCGGAGGAAAAGCCAGGGCTAAGGCCAAGACTCGCTCATCCAGGGCTGGACTCCAGTTCCCCGTGGGCCGTGTTCACAGGCTGCTCCGCAAGGGCAACTATGCTCATCGTGTCGGAGCTGGAGCTCCGGTCTACATGGCTGCCGTGCTCGAATATCTGACCGCTGAGATCCTCGAGTTGGCCGGCAATGCTGCCCGTGACAACAAGAAGAGTCGTATCATTCCCCGCCATCTGCAGTTGGCTGTCCGCAACGACGAGGAGTTGAACAAACTGCTCGGCGGTGTGACTATCGCTCAGGGTGGTGTGCTGCCCAACATCCAGGCTGTGCTGCTGCCCAAGAAGACCGAGAAATCCAAGTAAACTTCCGAGTTTACATTCAAACAAAGGCTCTTTTAAGAGCCACCCAACTATATCACGTTGAAAAGCTTACCAATATTTCCCTCGATGTATAACCACTTCAGTTCACTTCCCCTGATCTGCTGGTATTCGTGGGTTGTTACTACATTTTGAGGTCATATTTGGGGCTGTTCTATAAAAGTACATAGTCAATTGCACTCACAGCAGCTGACTAGCCTTGTTTTTCTGAAGCAGCGTGACTGAATAAACTATTTACAGTAAATAGTAAAGTAATAGTAAATAGTTTATTTAATAAACTATTTACTATTATTGAATTTACTACCGAGGACCATTGCCTTGTCTGAAGGCTAACTGAAATAAAACAGTAATCTTGTGTTTTTCATTACATTCTTGAAACTATAGTGGTCAATGTCTTTGATAACACGCAGTCACACCAGTTTGCTTTTCCATTCATCGTGATCTAATGGTAGCTTGGCATGCGTGTATACATTGAGATTAGGTGGCCATGTCTTGTGCTCGTCTGTCGAAGTACACATGTTGGACCCAGCGGAGCAGATGTCTGACACAACAGGCGAAACGCATTATTGTCGAAATGACTATAAAAATAATGGCTTCTATTGCACTGCTTGGACGCTAACTGAAGCGTACGCTGTCATACAATACTACATATGTCTTTTCAGAATACAATGTAGTGTGCCAAAACTCACTTTAGAATTCAACCAACGAGCTGGATTGCATTTAATCTGAATAGCGTTAATTGTAAATGGTGGACATACACTTAAGCTATCTTGACATCACATGAACTAGACTCACACTCAGCAACTTGGTTTAAGTAAGAATGCTTTTTGTTTGTGAATTTTAAAATTTTCAATGACTGAATTAAGAAGCATCATAGGAGAGGATTAGCCTTTTAAGAAGAGAAACGCAAATCTTTCTTATTTGTATTTATGGTACTGGATTTGTTTCTAGTACTGTTAACCAAAGCTGGAGTCACATTGTTAACTTCGTTACTCGTTGTTTTTGTAGTAATCATTTTCTGTGTACGACTTCAGTTAACATTGGAAGAATCGCCAAAAAGGCGACAAAGCTTTGGACGAGAAGTCTGTCTCTGTTTACATTTTTGGGCGCCAACACCGATAATAGAAAAGGGCGCGCACTGATATCAGCCAATCAGCGAAGGCAAATACATTACGTAATAGGGGGCGGTGGCCTGGAAATAGTTTAAAGCTGCGAACTGCAGCAGACGAGTTACTGTTATTGACTTTTATCAAAGCAAGGACGAACAATGGCGAGAACCAAGCAGACAGCCCGTAAATCTACCGGAGGCAAAGCCCCAAGGAAGCAGCTCGCCACCAAGGCTGCCCGCAAAAGCGCCCCAGCCACCGGTGGCGTGAAGAAGCCCCATCGTTACAGGCCCGGTACCGTGGCTCTGAGAGAGATCCGTCGTTACCAGAAGTCCACTGAGCTGCTGATCCGCAAGCTGCCCTTCCAGCGTCTAGTCAGAGAGATCGCTCAGGACTTCAAGACCGACCTGCGCTTCCAGAGCTCTGCCGTCATGGCTCTTCAGGAGGCCAGCGAGGCTTACTTGGTCGGTCTATTCGAGGACACCAACCTGTGCGCCATCCACGCCAAGAGGGTCACCATCATGCCCAAGGACATCCAGCTGGCCCGTCGCATCCGTGGGGAGCGTGCTTAAGTTAATCTTTCCGTCTTGAAATCCAAAGGCTCTTTTAAGAGCCACCAAACTGTCAAAGAAGGCTTTATTCTGTCTATTAGTTAGTATGAAATATCTTAATTATCTAGTAGAACGAAAATGAAACGGGTCTGGATTTATTTCAGTATCCGTGTTTCTGTTAATCCCAGGAGGTATCGCCACTTACAACCATGTTCAAGTCTAACTTTCCACATAGACGCTTATTCCGCCGAGTTGTTTAAGACAATTCAGGTTTGGCGGTCAAGTAGCAGTTGCAGTGCAGCTTGTGATTCATTAATGTACACATTTATTCTATCTAATTTATTTGTATGATACGATCCCAACAATATCAGAGGCAACTTGGCACTTCGAGTTCTAGTTTAACTTATCAACAGCTAGCTAGCTGTTTTGTGCTATCCACGGATGTTCTGTTTAAGTGTTAGCAGCAAGCTAACAACAATGGTAGACACCTTCAATATTCTGTTTGCCCTGATAGTGTTCGTTTACAACAAACCGAGTCGGTGTAGACCTACAAAAGGTTGTGTAAATACCTTTATTCACATACAATATTTCCAAGTTAGACACCGAGACCCCGCCATCTTGTTTGATTACTCCCGCCCTCTGCACAACGTCGGATTAAATAATCGCCAACTTTGAAAGTTCGGCGGAGGCGTTTCCTTGCTCAACAGGCGGGATATTCATTTCCAACGACAGTTGGGCGATTAACGACCATCAGGGTTTGAATGAAAACTTCTATGTGCGCGTGGGACTATGGCCGTTTTAAAACGTTAACTAATACATGTTAAGCAAATAGTGTTCTGTGTTTCTTAAAAGATTGGCCATTTAACTAGTTACTGGATAGGGTCCCAAATCAAATGTGCCAGTTATAATATGTTTATGGGGAACGTGCTATTTATGCATGCATTTTTGAGAATACACCACTATAATTAAATGGCAGCCATTACAACAGATGCCATTAGTTCTCATGAGGTGACACTCACGGCACTGTAATGTTTTCTAAATCACCGCATATCAATATAGTTACAATAAAGACCGTATTCTTCGACAAATGTTTCAATGATAATTTAGATACGGTTATAGATTAACCATTCAACGGAGATATTTTTGGAATAATAGAATTGGAATAACTTTTCAAAGAAAAGGTGGGTGGCTCTTAAAAGAGCCTTTGAGTTGGAGTTTGTTAAGCAAACACTTTACTTGGAGCTGGTGTATTTGGTAACAGCCTTGGTACCCTCGGACACGGCGTGCTTGGCCAGCTCACCGGGCAGAAGCAGACGCACTGCGGTCTGGATCTCCCTGGAGGTGATGGTGGACCTCTTGTTGTAGTGAGCCAGGCGGGAAGACTCCCCAGCGATGCGCTCAAAGATGTCGTTGACGAAAGAGTTCATGATGCCCATCGCCTTGGAGGAGATACCGGTATCAGGGTGGACCTGCTTCAGCACCTTGTACACGTAGATGGCATAGCTCTCCTTCCTAGTCTTTCTGCGCTTCTTGCCTCCTTTCCCTGCAGTCTTTGTCACTGCCTTCTTAGATCCCTTCTTGGGTGCTGACTTCGCTACTTCAGGCATGATTCCCGATGATGTAGGTTCAGATATGTGTGGGATAGCGAGGCTGCGTGTTTATAAAGAAGGGTGTATGCAAATCAGTAACTGTGACACGCCTATTAGAAATAAAGGATGAAGCGGGGTTAGCTGACGTTTCGTTTAGCTCCCCACCACTCACGAACAACCTACACCATTACGTCATATTAACGGACACTCCCCTTTCTTTTGTTACCAAGTCCCGCAATTTTTCTATTGATTAGTAGTGATCAAATACGCTCTCGTAATACCACACTGTTAATTTTAAAGCACCGTTTTCGTCTGTCTATTAATCGCTATTATTATATTTAGACTACTCTACAATGTTCTGGGTATGAAAATATTGATATAATACCAAACAGACAGCATAGCCACACTAATTGTAAAATGATTGCATGAAGATTTATACTATTCCAGCTTGCTATCGAAATTTCGTGTAGCCTAGTTGTCATGTGAAATATTACGGAGGACTGGGATGAATGTATTTTTTTTTTCTTTGAGAATATAGGACTGGAACAGAGTACTCCTTGTTTTTCTTATCTCTGTAACTGTTAAATAGACACTGGCGGAAACACGATTCATCCGATTTGATCTTCACTATGTGTTTCTGATCCTTTTGCAGAAGACCACACCACTAGACCTTTTACTAATATGACTTATCTCGCATTGGGCTGGTTATTATCAGATTTCCATCGCAAGTCTTTCAGCCTAGATGGTTTTATTCGACTGTGTAGACTACTCGTCATTGCCATTGACCTTGTGTGTTGGGCCAATATTAACCAAGCAACTTCTGGCATTTTTCTGCACATATTACTAAGGAGAGGATTTTATTTCACACCTACGTTATATTTTACAATACATCGTAATTTGATGTATATAGGTCAATGTTATGACTATTAACAACACAATTAATATCAGGTTGGATGGAATCGTTCGTTTGACCGACAGATTAAATACTACGAGTGCATTCAACCCTGAATTACCCAGGTTCTAAGGTGTACTGCCGGGGGTATCTTTTTTTTTAATATATATATATATATATATATATATATATTGCTCATAACACATTCAGAAATGATGAGGCTCAAAGAGGAAGCAGGCTAAACCAAATGAGACGACCTACAAGAAGACTGCGAAACAAGTCAGATAGACCCGCCCCACTATTGTCAAGGACGCGGAGATGCGCAGGCGTGACAATTTCTGCATTGTTGGAAAGGAATTCAATGTATGAATTCACCGATTTTTTATAAAAGCTGTTGTCCGGAACCCTATAAATAACATAATATGTCCGCGCACAAGCATAATCGTGGAATTGCAGCACGTGAAAGGCAGTTTCAGATCGAGTCAGATGACTTTCAAGTCTAACAGTAGGATGTGTTAACGTCCTTGAAAACCTTCAATGATATTGCCCCATTATGCATACAATATGTTTTTTATTCAACATAATTAATTAACAATAATTAACATAATTAACAATATGTTTTTTATTCAACTTTCCGTCCGACAGTGTAACTGTCTGTGTTCTGTGTTTACAAAGTTGAGTTGCTCTCTCGTTTGTCACCATATGTTATTATTTTACCGATTATGTACACGATATTGGCTCAAACACAGCTAATATAACAGCGATATGGCAATGTCAAGGGGGTGTCTGTATTCCTGAAGTTTTACAGTATTTACTGTTACTACCACTATAATAGTGGCAAAATAAGGCTTACATTTGTAGTAATGTTACTCTGTCAGGACAGGTGTATACTGGTCGTTATCCAATAGTACGAACCCATATTTCATTTTGGCTTCCCTCGTTTCTCTGAAAGTGGATGTGTATTTGCATGATAATATTTTAAATACTTACATTTCTGATATTTGGTCAGGGATTTTCTACAAGCAGATGTATATGAAGTCTAGTCCTTCAGTATGATCACTGCGGTCATCTTGGCGAGTCTGTGTTATACTGACTACAAAACATCCTAAGTCTGACAATAACTGGGGTGTATATACATTGTTTAAATATGTTTGTTAAGTAAAAGAGACTCAAGTTGCTATACCGGGGTATTTATGGTAAGTGTTTTGCTTGATTTTATGGATTTTATACGCATAATAACAGCTCTAAGTCCACAATAGCGACTCGATTTCCTCGATGCAGGACTCGCTTTTCAGTTTGGTACGACTCTGAAATAGGCTAAAAGTCGGCTTTCTTTAGTTAATATGTAAGACCAGAACTTATTCTTTATCTTTCAGAACTTTTTTTAAAATTTCCAGATTTTGTAATGGCTCATATTCTCTCAAAATATGAGAGGAGAAAACACAACTTGGTGCTCGACAGGAAAGAATGAACAGAGAGGCATCGACGTTGAATCTAAACGGTTCTCATGGTGAGCTTAATTTCAGCCTGCTTCACTAGCGGGGTACTCAGTCAGACATTTACAGTTGCTGTCAGTGCGTCTCTCTTGAACTCTCGAACAATGGCAGAAGTTGCTCCCGCTCCAGCCGCCGTCCCGGCGAAATCACCCAAGAAGAAGTCCGCCCCACGGCCCAAGAAGGCAGGACCCAGTGTCGGCGATCTCGTCGTGAAAGCTGTGTCGGCATCCAAGGAAAAGAAAGGTGTCTCTCTGTCCGCGCTGAAGAAGTCCCTAGCTGCCGGTGGCTACGACGTCGAGAAGAACAACACTCGCGTCAAGTTGGCCGTCAAGAGTCTCGTGTCGAAGGGTACTTTGCTACAAACCAAGGGCACCGGAGCGTCCGGCTCCTTCAAGCTGAACAAGGAAGAAGCCAAGAAGAAGCCAGTAAAGAAAGTTGCTCCCAAGGCGAAGAAGCCGGCTGCCAAGAAACCCGCCGCAGCAAAGAAGGCCACCAAGAGCCCCAAGAAGGCAGTGGCTAAGAAGCCCGCTGCTGCTAAGAAGTCTCCGAAGAAGGCGAAGAAACCCGCCGCTGCAAAGAAGGCCACCAAGAGCCCCAAGAAGGCAGTGGCAAAGAAGCCCGCTGCACCCAAGAAGGCAGCGAAGAGCCCTAAGAAGGTAAAGGCAGCAAAACCCAAGGTAGCTAAGCCTAAAACCGTCAAACCTAAAAAGGCAGCTCCCAAGAAGAAGTAAAGTGCAGACCTACATTCATCACAATGAATCAAAAGGCTCTTTTAAGAGCCACCCACTTATGTCATGAAAGTCTTTGTTCCAAACACACCTAACTGTTTTATGGTGGGTTCAGTAGTATGTTTCACATGTTAACGGGACTGGGTCATTGTTTACTGTACAAAATAACCTGGCCAACTGAAGTGTTGAGCTGTATTATCCGATAGTTTTTTCTGAAGAATGCAGTATTTAAGTGTTGCTGGCACTACCGAAAGTTTACATTAGTTGGTATTCATAGTGTACATCAACCAGTAGATCAATACGAGTGATTTCAGTCAACCCTCGTTTCAGCTTAACCACCACTTACAGGAAGTACAGCTGGTTCATAATTATACTTGATACACTTAAATAATGGGCCCTACCAGCATCAATGGAGATACACATAAACACATTATAATGTTGACAAGAAGGTCATACACGCATTTTGTCGGCGCCAGTTAGTTACCGCGGTAAGAATAATACCTGAACTGTTGGGCTGAAATTACTAGTGAGGTGTGATTTGAAAAATCAGGGATGAATACAGATACGTGTAAATCGACACTTAAAAGCCATAACACAAAGTATTTGCCTATGATAAATTGTTGGAAATGTCTGCAATATAAACCAACAAAAAGCGCGGTCAAATATAACAAAGAGTTCAACACATTACAATGACAGACTCGACCGACAGTTGGGTGCTACACGGCAATTGGCTCTACGCTTCAGTGAGTCAGCCAATGAAAAACTGCCGTCATTCAGAAGTGTTCTATTGTGACTGCAACGAACTTGATTTGGATATGGGACAATACAATAGTTAGCGAGCCAGCTTTCACCAATACTACACCTTAATTTGTTGTAGTCACAATAAAACAATTCTATTTACTATCTAAGATCTAAGGTTAATTACAATAACCGGTTATTGCAACTGTTGGGTACTTATACAGTGCCAATCCCCAAGAAAGGCTGGGAGCTAAATCTGAATAATCGGGTGTTAGTTGGTCAGCTAAGAATATTAAAGTACTTTATTCTCACATATACAAATGAAGAATCTGTATGTTCGGGCAAACGGATTTTTTTAAACATCGAGGCCGTGCTACACCTTTATTTAGTAGAAGTCCACTTTAATATCGAGCTTACTTTCATTAAATCGTTCCGATTTTATTGCAAAAAGGCGGTAAAAGCAGTTTAAGTGCTAGAGGAGTAACACAAAAAGTGGGCATAGCATCTCTGCTATGATTGGCTCTTGGCATTCCCTTTTCAGCGAATGAAGGTTTCGACTTTGTCCTATAATTTCTGTCTCAGTCACGATACCGTCCCATCATTCACTGACATCCGAAACCCTTTTAAACTACAATCAACATGAGTGGACGAGGCAAAACCGGAGGAAAAGCCAGGGCTAAGGCCAAGACTCGCTCATCCAGGGCTGGACTCCAGTTCCCCGTGGGCCGTGTTCACAGGCTGCTCCGCAAGGGCAACTATGCTCATCGTGTCGGAGCTGGAGCTCCGGTCTACATGGCTGCCGTGCTCGAATATCTGACCGCTGAGATCCTCGAGTTGGCCGGCAATGCTGCCCGTGACAACAAGAAGAGTCGTATCATTCCCCGCCATCTGCAGTTGGCTGTCCGCAACGACGAGGAGTTGAACAAACTGCTCGGCGGTGTGACTATCGCTCAGGGTGGTGTGCTGCCCAACATCCAGGCTGTGCTGCTGCCCAAGAAGACCGAGAAATCCAAGTAAACTTCCGAGTTTACATTCAAACAAAGGCTCTTTTAAGAGCCACCCAACTATATCACGTTGAAAAGCTTACCAATATTTCCCTCGATGTATAACCACTTCAGTTCACTTCCCCTGATCTGCTGGTATTCGTGGGTTGTTACTACATTTTGAGGTCATATTTGGGGCTGTTCTATAAAAGTACATAGTCAATTGCACTCACAGCAGCTGACTAGCCTTGTTTTTCTGAAGCAGCGTGACTGAATAAACTATTTACAGTAAATAGTAAAGTAATAGTAAATAGTTTATTTAATAAACTATTTACTATTATTGAATTTACTACCGAGGACCATTGCCTTGTCTGAAGGCTAACTGAAATAAAACAGTAATCTTGTGTTTTTCATTACATTCTTGAAACTATAGTGGTCAATGTCTTTGATAACACGCAGTCACACCAGTTTGCTTTTCCATTCATCGTGATCTAATGGTAGCTTGGCATGCGTGTATACATTGAGATTAGGTGGCCATGTCTTGTGCTCGTCTGTCGAAGTACACATGTTGGACCCAGCGGAGCAGATGTCTGACACAACAGGCGAAACGCATTATTGTCGAAATGACTATAAAAATAATGGCTTCTATTGCACTGCTTGGACGCTAACTGAAGCGTACGCTGTCATACAATACTACATATGTCTTTTCAGAATACAATGTAGTGTGCCAAAACTCACTTTAGAATTCAACCAACGAGCTGGATTGCATTTAATCTGAATAGCGTTAATTGTAAATGGTGGACATACACTTAAGCTATCTTGACATCACATGAACTAGACTCACACTCAGCAACTTGGTTTAAGTAAGAATGCTTTTTGTTTGTGAATTTTAAAATTTTCAATGACTGAATTAAGAAGCATCATAGGAGAGGATTAGCCTTTTAAGAAGAGAAACGCAAATCTTTCTTATTTGTATTTATGGTACTGGATTTGTTTCTAGTACTGTTAACCAAAGCTGGAGTCACATTGTTAACTTCGTTACTCGTTGTTTTTGTAGTAATCATTTTCTGTGTACGACTTCAGTTAACATTGGAAGAATCGCCAAAAAGGCGACAAAGCTTTGGACGAGAAGTCTGTCTCTGTTTACATTTTTGGGCGCCAACACCGATAATAGAAAAGGGCGCGCACTGATATCAGCCAATCAGCGAAGGCAAATACATTACGTAATAGGGGGCGGTGGCCTGGAAATAGTTTAAAGCTGCGAACTGCAGCAGACGAGTTACTGTTATTGACTTTTATCAAAGCAAGGACGAACAATGGCGAGAACCAAGCAGACAGCCCGTAAATCTACCGGAGGCAAAGCCCCAAGGAAGCAGCTCGCCACCAAGGCTGCCCGCAAAAGCGCCCCAGCCACCGGTGGCGTGAAGAAGCCCCATCGTTACAGGCCCGGTACCGTGGCTCTGAGAGAGATCCGTCGTTACCAGAAGTCCACTGAGCTGCTGATCCGCAAGCTGCCCTTCCAGCGTCTAGTCAGAGAGATCGCTCAGGACTTCAAGACCGACCTGCGCTTCCAGAGCTCTGCCGTCATGGCTCTTCAGGAGGCCAGCGAGGCTTACTTGGTCGGTCTATTCGAGGACACCAACCTGTGCGCCATCCACGCCAAGAGGGTCACCATCATGCCCAAGGACATCCAGCTGGCCCGTCGCATCCGTGGGGAGCGTGCTTAAGTTAATCTTTCCGTCTTGAAATCCAAAGGCTCTTTTAAGAGCCACCAAACTGTCAAAGAAGGCTTTATTCTGTCTATTAGTTAGTATGAAATATCTTAATTATCTAGTAGAACGAAAATGAAACGGGTCTGGATTTATTTCAGTATCCGTGTTTCTGTTAATCCCAGGAGGTATCGCCACTTACAACCATGTTCAAGTCTAACTTTCCACATAGACGCTTATTCCGCCGAGTTGTTTAAGACAATTCAGGTTTGGCGGTCAAGTAGCAGTTGCAGTGCAGCTTGTGATTCATTAATGTACACATTTATTCTATCTAATTTATTTGTATGATACGATCCCAACAATATCAGAGGCAACTTGGCACTTCGAGTTCTAGTTTAACTTATCAACAGCTAGCTAGCTGTTTTGTGCTATCCACGGATGTTCTGTTTAAGTGTTAGCAGCAAGCTAACAACAATGGTAGACACCTTCAATATTCTGTTTGCCCTGATAGTGTTCGTTTACAACAAACCGAGTCGGTGTAGACCTACAAAAGGTTGTGTAAATACCTTTATTCACATACAATATTTCCAAGTTAGACACCGAGACCCCGCCATCTTGTTTGATTACTCCCGCCCTCTGCACAACGTCGGATTAAATAATCGCCAACTTTGAAAGTTCGGCGGAGGCGTTTCCTTGCTCAACAGGCGGGATATTCATTTCCAACGACAGTTGGGCGATTAACGACCATCAGGGTTTGAATGAAAACTTCTATGTGCGCGTGGGACTATGGCCGTTTTAAAACGTTAACTAATACATGTTAAGCAAATAGTGTTCTGTGTTTCTTAAAAGATTGGCCATTTAACTAGTTACTGGATAGGGTCCCAAATCAAATGTGCCAGTTATAATATGTTTATGGGGAACGTGCTATTTATGCATGCATTTTTGAGAATACACCACTATAATTAAATGGCAGCCATTACAACAGATGCCATTAGTTCTCATGAGGTGACACTCACGGCACTGTAATGTTTTCTAAATCACCGCATATCAATATAGTTACAATAAAGACCGTATTCTTCGACAAATGTTTCAATGATAATTTAGATACGGTTATAGATTAACCATTCAACGGAGATATTTTTGGAATAATAGAATTGGAATAACTTTTCAAAGAAAAGGTGGGTGGCTCTTAAAAGAGCCTTTGAGTTGGAGTTTGTTAAGCAAACACTTTACTTGGAGCTGGTGTATTTGGTAACAGCCTTGGTACCCTCGGACACGGCGTGCTTGGCCAGCTCACCGGGCAGAAGCAGACGCACTGCAGTCTGGATCTCCCTGGAGGTGATGGTGGACCGTTTATTGTAATGTGCCAAACGGGAAGACTCCCCAGCGATGCGCTCAAAGATGTCGTTCACGAAAGAGTTCATGATGCCCATCGCCTTAGAGGAGATACCGGTGTCGGGGTGGACCTGCTTCAGCACCTTGTACACGTAGATAGCATAGCTTTCCTTCCTGGTCTTTCTGCGCTTCTTGCCTCCCTTCGCGGCCGTCTTTGTCACGGCTTTTTTGGATCCCTTCTTGGGTGCTGGCTTCGCTACTTCAGGCATGTTGTATCGCTGTCTATCTCAGAGAAAATGTTATGAGCTTTGAGGTTGCCATCTTTTTATATAAATGTTTATGCAAATGAATGACTGCTACACTTAATTTCCCTCCAACACCAATCACTGAGACACGATTGGTTACTTTGCAGAAAAGGGGCCAGTCAATGAAACATGGCCAGCCCCTCCCACAGAACAGCAGTTACCCGAACCCCTCTAGTGTTGATTCATTTCCCGCACTTTTCACTAGAAATAAAGAAAATTAGTCAAAATATACACTAGAATATTATAAATACATTAACTAGCCTGAGTCTGCATAATCAATTACTTGTTTTAACTTCGTGTTTATGGGAGAGATGACATTATATTACGCCGATATAAATGTCAGTTGTGGAATAAGCCCAGTGTTGTACTAACAAAGAGTGAGCTTTTTCAGAGAAAAATCATTAACTGTGTTTCGTTAATGGGGGCAGCGGTAGTGAGGGCCGTTTTTTGGGGGGGGATTTGAACACCATTAAAAACAGGACATGCAACATACGATTGGTGGAGTAGGCATTATTACTCAGAAATATGAGTGGCATTACTGTGTGGAAACTACAGGTCTAAGCGATTGGATATGGCTTTGATGAAGTATTTGGGTGGCTCTTAAAAGAGCCTTTTGGGTTCAGTTTGGATGTGTGATCAAATATTTATCCGCCGAAGCCGTACAGAGTGCGGCCCTGACGCTTCAGAGCATAGACCACATCCATGGCGGTCACGGTCTTTCTCTTGGCATGCTCGGTGTAGGTGACGGCATCACGGATGACATTCTCCAGGAAAACCTTCAGCACACCACGAGTCTCCTCGTAGATGAGGCCGGAGATACGCTTCACGCCACCACGGCGAGCCAGGCGGCGGATAGCGGGCTTTGTGATTCCCTGGATGTTATCACGGAGAACCTTGCGATGACGCTTGGCGCCTCCTTTTCCGAGTCCCTTTCCTCCTTTGCCTCTTCCAGACATTGTACAGCTTTTCAGTTTAAAAGTAAGCAGATAGTGATTCCAAACTGTGACAGAAGTTGTTGATTATAGTTAGAAAGAAGACCCTTGAGAAGACTTACTACGTCATCACGGGTTAACCCTCCCTGTTGGCTCCATAGACATGAATAGGTAGACGCCCCTTTCGCCGCGACGATTTTCGCCGTGGCAATGGGCTGAAGCAGTCAATGGGGGCGTCTACCTATTCATGTCTATGGTTGGCTCTGCGTCATTTAAGGCAGTCCCATTCTGTTCACCGGAAGTATTGCTTGCTTGCCTGATTTTCAACAGGCCTGCTTCTGGCTGCCTCTGCTGGCCCAGTCATAACAGTAATGCACTAGGAAAATACTTTACAGTCATGTAATATTTTATTTGTTTATATTTATGCTTTGAAATAAAACGAAAATCATACAGTCTATTCAGTTAGTTTAATTCAGCTAGTAAACAACACAGAAACACAGTGCCGGCTTTGGACAGGACAGATTCAGCTTCCATTGGTGTGAGTGCGGACTAATATGACAGGAAAGTTTCATTTATGTTCTGGTTTTGACAGAAATACGTTAACAACAGGAATAATAACAATCATGACAACACATACAATAACAATAACATGCTCTGTATGTTTACAGCCCAGTATATGGAGCCCTTTTGCTTCTCTTCACAGAGTAGATGGCGTGAATGAAGTACAGGAGGGTTGTGATGAACGCCAGTATCTGGAAATGCCACACACACACACACACACACACACACACACACACACACACACACACACACACAGGAACCACACACACACATTTTTTTTTTAAACAACCGCATTTGTGAGTACTTATCTCATCAAAATACAAAAACGCTGGCATGGCTGTTATTATTCTGTGTGTGTGTCATAAGTAGGCTGGCTATGGTTTGTTTGTGGTTACCGTGGCGGCGATGAAGTACTTGTAGAGCACTGCCACGACACTGGGCCCGACCCAGTTTATCTTCTTGTGCGCACCGAGAGCATTGGTGATGATGGCCAAACATATGGCTGCACTCAGGTACATCAGTGTGGCCAGAACATGGAACACTGCATCCTGACACAAACAGAGAGAGACAGAGGGGGGGGGGGGGCACAGACAGAGAGAGACAGAGGGGGGTGGGGGGTGGGAGAGACAGCGAGGGGGGGGAGCACAGAGAGAGACAGAGGGGGGGGCACAAAAAAAGGGGGGGGGGGGGCACAGAGGGAGAGAGACAGAAGGGGGGGGGAGACAGGGGGGGCAGAGAGACAGAGAGGGGGGGCACAGAGGGAGAGAGACAGAAGGGGGGGGGGGGGGGGTGTTAGAGGGATCACACGCACACACACACACACACATACACATACAAAGATTACACACACACACACACACACGCACATACAAACAAGCGCACACCCACGCACGCCACAAACGCACACACACACACGCACACATACCAGTTTGAGAAAGATTCTGCTCCCATTGGCCCCGCAGCAGAAGAGGCCGAGCCAGACGCTGGTGAGCAGGAAGCAGGCGATGGAGCAGAACATCACCCAGCACAACACAGGAGCCGCGTGGGAGCCAGGGGAGATCAACAGCATCCACACCAGGCCGCCAAACACCTGGGGGGGGGAGAGGTGGGGGGGAGCGGAGGGATGGAGAAGGAGTGAGAAAGAGAGAGAGGGAGGGAGGGAGGGAGGGAGGGAGAGAGACAGAGGGGGAGAGAGAGGGATGAAAGGGTTAATGAAAGGAGAGTAAATTCCACTATGCAGCTTGACCGCAACGTTGGTAAGGAAGTCAGAGTGCATGGTCAACCGCAGTAACGGCACTCCGCCACAAGGAGACATTAAGGAGAGAAGAAGACGGAGAAAGACAGAAGTGAGTGAAAGAGAGGAAGGGGAGTTAAGGAGGGAGGGAACAAGGGAGATTAATTGAGAGAGGGAGGAGGGAGGGAAAGAGAGAGTTACAAAGAGAAGAAGGAGACAAAAATATGGAGGGAGAGTTGAGAAAGATAACAGGCAGAATCCTACCGAGGTGAATCCTGAGTTTAAGCCTGTGAGCTTTCAAGCGGCAGAAAGCAGCAATGAGTAAACATGAAAATTAGCATCACAAAGTAAATGAGGAAATATCATGGAATAACATTAAAATGTTTTAGCGTCAGAACTTCCACCAGACTCACAGGCACACACACACACACACACACACACACACACACGGCGCCTACCATCTCTGCGATGAAGAGGCGGTCAGGCATGGTGCGCAGAACTGCACGGCCCTTAGGCAAAGAGTTACGGTTCTCCGATGAAGACATGGTTCCTGGACTCCACAAGTAAAGGAAAGAGTAGAAAAGAAACCTTGAAAAAAAAAACTTAAAACAATATCAGGCTCGGTTGAGATTTGTCCAAACCTTCCAACCATGTTGTACTGCACACATTTAGACTTTATTATTAAATGTATTATTACTTACTACTGAACACACACACACACACACACACAAACACACTACTGAACCTAGTTTTGTGAAAAAAAGATCAATACGAAGGAACCCCACCTTGTCTTTGCTGCTGGTCCAGAGAGGGAAAGCACGTCTGTGAACTCACTCAATGCTGTCTGGTCAGACCAGAGATGCGAACATCAGAAACAGCTCACATAATTACGTGTGTCAGCGTGTGTTTGTGTCAGCATGTGTGTGTGTGTCTCAGCATGTGTGTCTGTGTGTGTTTCAGCTATTTTGTGCTGATGAGTCGTGTGTGCCACACCAATTCTAAGTGTGAGTTTTCACAAACAAGTATGGAGGACCAAACCACAGTTAACGGTCCGTGCAGCTCACAGCTCGCAGCGGTCTAGGCTTCACAGCTTGTTCTGTCTCTTTGTGTGTGTGCGTGTGTGTGTGTGTGTGTGTGTGTGTGTGTGTGTGCGTGGTTGTGTGTCTGTGTCTGTGTGTGTGTGTGTGTGTGTCTGTGTGTTGTCGCAGCCCAGCACTCAGTACGACGCGACCAGGGAATTCCAAAGCAATTATTCTTTATTGAACTCTTTTAGGCACTCAAACATTACAACAGAGGTAGTCAAAATTAACAGAAAATAGGGGAAGCCCTACGCCTTGCACCCAGTGCAACCAGCGTCTTCCCCTCTGTCTTTCTCACTCTTGTCTGTCTCCCCTCTGTCTTTCTCACTGACTATTTAACTCTTAACAAATGAGTTGCTGCTCAGGTGCCAAACTAGCCTAACTATTTGCACCTGAGCTTGCAATCAGTGGTCGCCGACCTCACTAGGCCCCAGAGCACCTCCCCTGGGTCCTAGAGCCTGCCCTGTATAGTCCTGGTCACCCATGTTAACCTAAGTGGGAGCCTAAGAGCAGCTTGGGCTACCACACACCCTCCCCCTTAACTTCAGGCCCTTCCCAGAGCTAAAAGGAAGGTTTTAATTATATTCTTTAAACCTAAATACAAGTGTCAGTCAAAAACACATTCAGGAAAACACAGGTTCTTTCAAAATACCACAATTTTAACATTAAATGTCCGTGTCTCCCTGACCACAGGGTCTTCTTCCCTCTTAGCCAGTCTCAAACTTTTCCGCGTCGGGTCTCCGTTGGTCTGTCCATTTTGGTCTGGCTTTCGGGTCTACCCTTCCCCCTTCCGGTCGTGAACGCTCTTCCTCTCTTTATCCATTCGAGGATTCAGTCTCTGTGCATCAGGTTGAAGCATGGCGGCCATTTTGTGTTGTGGCAGCCAAGCCACCAGGGGAATGTTACATATCCCTCGTCCGCAACCTGACGTCCACAGTAGGATACAGGAGTCCAAAAAGGCTTCATGGCAGGACAGGACATCTGGATCTCCACAGCGCCATCCGGGTCTGAGAACGACAGAGAAGTTACAAGAGTGGCAGTTTAGGAGCCATCGACTTACCCTGCCGTTTGTCTTTCTTGGTCTCTTCTCTGTCTTCTCACGTTGTGCACTGGAGACCACGCCAGTGTCTTCCCCGTCTTCTGTTGCCTCTCCAGTTGCCAACTCCTCACTATTTAAGGCCAGCTGCCTATTCAAATGCGCCTTTGCTTCCAGCTTCTTCAGCTCCACATGCGTCACCTCAGGGAAGCAATCGCCCACCTCTGGCAGGGTGAAGAGTCCCTTCCTCTTGAGCGTGGCGGGTTCGGGCACGTCTTTGCCATCCGTCTCTGCCTTCAGGGTCTTCTCCTTCAGAGCACTGATTTCCTCCTCCTCGCTGGCCATCTCTGCAGCTTGCATGGTGACGACGTCCAGCTCCAGCTCCAGCCTCTCGTAGGTCTCCAGTTTGATCTGCTGCTCGCTAACCTGAGCCTGGAGCTCCACCACACGCTTCTCTGAGGACGACTGCAGCTCATAAAACTCCTTGTCCTTCTTGTCATGTTCCTCATCATTTTCCTCGCCATCATCTTCATAATCGACATCAAGGACGTCATCGTCATTGTCATCTTCATCGATGAACTCACCCAGGAAGACATGCTCATTGGTCCCGGCCATCTTTGGTAGAGCATCCCAGGCCTGGACAATGTTAGCCGCTCCATGCGGTTGGTAACCTGCTTCATGCTGCTTTTCCTCCTTCATGGCAGTAAGCATTGTAGTTACCTTCAGTCCCTTGGCCCCCTGGGTCAGCTTCTCCACGACCTCTTCTAGGTCCTCATCAGACGAATCAGCCGATGCCTGTCTGCAGAGCTCCAGCAGGGCTTCCTGCAGTCTTTGCTGCCCCTGCAAGATGGTGGCCAACATCTCCTCCATCGCCGGATCCATAGTCGACATCTCCTAACTTAAGCTGAGTCACTGTGCCTGAAATCCCCCTCTTCGGCGACTTCGCTGGGTCACTCTGCCCCTCTTCAGTTAGCGTGGGTCACTGTGCCCGCATTCTCCACCATATGTCGCAGCCCAGCACTCAGTACGACGCGACCAGGGAATTCCAAAGCAATTATTCTTTATTGAACTCTTTTAGGCACTCAAACATTACAACAGAGGTAGTCAAAATTAACAGAAAATAGGGGAAGCCCTACGCCTTGCACCCAGTGCAACCAGCGTCTTCCCCTCTGTCTTTCTCACTCTTGTCTGTCTCCCCTCTGTCTTTCTCACTGACTATTTAACTCTTAACAAATGAGTTGCTGCTCAGGTGCCAAACTAGCCTAACTATTTGCACCTGAGCTTGCAATCAGTGGTCGCCGACCTCACTAGGCCCCAGAGCACCTCCCCTGGGTCCTAGAGCCTGCCCTGTATAGTCCTGGTCACCCATGTTAACCTAAGTGGGAGCCTAAGAGCAGCTTGGGCTACCACAGTGTGTCTGTGTGTGT